>NW_009919930.1:23458-82698 GCF_000696875.1 Nestor notabilis | reverse complement strand
AGAGTTTATACAGTTACAGATCATCTTATTTCATGCCATATTCTGGTTATTTGCTTCAGTATAGTGTTCTTTATGTTTACGGAGGGGGAGTTATGCCTTGCCAGGGCCCACTCTTGAAAACACTTTGATCCACCTCCGGCACTTCCATTAAAGGGGCTGCAGACTTAAATGCTGCAGTAACTGGTCTGTCAGAGCAGAGGTTTTCACTTGCCTTTAGCCCTGTAGTGAGTTTGAGATACTGCCAGCTATACTGTGTAGCTTGAGACAAGTTTTGCAGCAGAACAGCCCCCTGCCATGCATGCTGCAAAATGGTGTGGTTACCTTGCATGTGATCAAAACAGAAAGGAAGCGAACTACTGTGAATTGAAAGTGAAGGACTGAAAGCACTTCAATAGCAAACCACTATAAATGTAAAATGAAGGACTAGAAGCGAAGGACCTTCAAAATAATTTCCTTCTCTGTAGGATGACGTGTGTTTTTCTAAGGAATTTAAGCCTATTAATAAAAGTACAGTAAATAAGATTATTGTACATTTGAATGTCAGACCTACCTACCTCATAGACATTTCCTGTAATTAGGAGGCTAAAACTACCCACTGAACAAAAAGGCAATAGCATTCATGCCTGGTTGAAACTTGCCGAATAAAGAAATTTTTATTGTTTGATGTTGTAATGACACCTCTAGAAAGTATAACTTTCATTGCTGCAGGTTCTTTTCAGAACACAAGAACAGTAGCTCCTTTGTCTCAGATTCCTAGGGCAGCTTAGCTTTCCTGTCTCACCACATTATGTCTCTCTTAACTGCCACTTGTTCCAGCCCTGCCACACGCATATCCTGTGCCTGTGCTTGTCTTTCAGAGGTCAGCAAGACTTAAATGCTTAAAGTTAAGGACACGAGGCAGTAGCAAGACTGAGTCTGCAGTCTTTAAATTTAGAAGGTTGATCTTCTTTCACTTTCACTGGTGCAGAAGCAGCGGCAGAATTAGGCCAAACTTAGGAGAACTGCATCTGCTAAGTGACCTCACTCCTGTTGCATGATGCTAGAACAGTTTCCTTTGTTTTTATTGTGGTTTCAATTAAAGCAACATGAATTACTTCTGAAGGCCAAAACCAAATGTGAATTTTCAAGTACAAACACCGAAAACTGAAATCAAACAAATATTTCACTCTTCACATAGGTTGCAGTTTCTGGTTCAGGTATCTTTAGACAGGTACATAGTTATCCAGGGAGAAGATGAGGTTATCAAAATATAGATCAATTTAGGAACAAAATCCAAAGTTTAAATATTGTACATGCAAAGAATACAAATCATGGATTTAAAATACTATTAAGTAGGAATACAACAATTAAAAATACTGGAAATAAATAGCTTTCTGTGCTGCATGTATTTATTTCTAAATGGATAAACATAAATCATTCCATGCTCTGTTGCATTAATTGCCAAATCTGATATATTCTATAGGTTGGGGGTTTTGTAAATTGAAGGAAGTGTGTCAAGTAATGTATTACAGCTTTAGTCATGAATCAGCATTTTTTCCAGCATACAGTACATTTTTCACTTTCATTACATTTAAAATATTTAAGAGTTTGCTAGTGATTTTTATTCCTCATTATGAGATATTTTTTGTCCCCGGAATTAGTCTGACAAGAAATGCTCTGTTGACAAGATGGCCTCTGCTATGTTGATTATATACTTCTTACAGTATATATGTTTGTGCTCTGATTAATATTTTTTCTATTTCATGTGCTGACAGGGCATGGAAATTCTTTTTGGCAGTTGTCAGAGAGTACTCCACTGAAATGGACCACAGAAGTTACTGTTTCAGACTCCCTCTGTGTACAGCACTGATGTGGACTAGGACTACCTCTGCAAAAGTGTATTAGATGGTGCTCTAATATTTAGTAAGAAGGAAATCACTAGCAAGTAAGAATATAGTTAGTGGATAGGACAGAAATAAGAATTTCAGTTACTTGCTTTCGTTTGAACTTTCACATGAGCAAAGTTTTGTTCAGACCCCCAATTTCCAGCCTGTGGCTTTCATTTGGTTAGTGCTAGGCCTAAGCCTAGTGAGGAAGGACTTTATGTGGCTTAGTGTGGCCAGAAGGGGAAGGCAAGTAAGGCAGTACGCTGAAGTGACAAGTAATGGAGTTTGACTGTCATAATTCCTTTGAAGAAAATCATGCTGAGCATTGTGTGAAACTTGCAAAAACAACTACAGTTCCCCATACTTGTACAACATACGTATTGTTCAGTCAGTCAATGACCTGAATTCTAGTACCAGCTGACATGTACTTTGTGTATGACCTTGGCCTAATCCCTTAATCACTGCATGTCTTCGTTTATAAAAAAAGGAGATACTAATGCTGGAGTCAGAAATGTCTTAGCGTTTCTGGAACTGTGAGTTGCTGAGGCATGTTAGTACATTAAGTCTTAAATAATATAAACCAGAATTCCTGTTTGTGACTACACTTGAGCAGACCATGCGTATAAGTGACTGAGGATACTTCTGGAAATGAGGTCACATAGGGTCCTGTATAGTGTGATATTGATCGATGTCCAGCATTTTTGCTGTGTATTTACCTGAAAATTAAAACTTGGCTTTAAAAGAGAAAACATAAGTACAAATACTGGCATAATATTATGTCAGAGACACATGAACCACAAAGAAATATGCCATGGAGCGTAGCAAGGATCAGGGGTTGGAGAGCTGCAGATGCGGAGAGCTGCAGATGTAGAGAGCTGCAGATGCAGAGAGCTTCTGAGACATGTTATGAAGAACACCATGTTTGAGGCAGTGACTCAGTAAGAAGACATTGCAGGTGTTCTCCAAAGGGCTTGATTCTGTTTGAAAAGAAGTAACGTTTGGTGAGAATTTCACAAAATCTTCTCAGGGTGGAAAAACCAACCAAATGTTTTTTCATTTACAGCTCAATGAAAAATAACATTTATTACCACTTTTATATTCAGAGTGGTGCTTTCTATGTGCAGAAGGAAAAATCTGTCATGGGAACTGTTGGTGTCACAATATGGTAGTAAGGATTGTAAGCTTCAGATAGGAGAGAGTGGTCTTTTGTTACAGAAAATACAACACTGGCCAAAAATCAAACTGAAATACACCTGCAAATCAAACAAAACAGTAAGTCACAGATGCCTCTGTATATTCTTAATACATATGGAAGCTAGAACCTAGTATAATTGATGTTTTTGTTAGCTGTGGTGCCCACCTCTGCACACATGCTGTTGATGTTTCCAAAAATAGCACTCCTCTAGAGTAAATAGATCAGAGGGTGACATAAACAGACCCTGAACACCTCCACAAATTCAACTGAATAGTTTATACTACTGGCCAGGGCTGTGCCCAGCCAAATAAAACAGTTAGCATATTTATGGATTATTTATCCTTTTGCTTTAACACTTTTTTTCTTTACTACCCACACAATAATGTGGTAGGAAACACTGAAAGTTCCTACTCCTCCAGAAACAAAATATGAATAATTCCCTACATGTTTCATTTTCTTGATGAATATTGTACTTTTAAAAGAAAACTTAATCAATGTTGACTACCCATTTCAGAGCAAGGAGATTAGATATTAGAGCAGTTTCTTCCCGTATCAGGCAAGCTTTAGTTTTACAGGATTTGGCTATTTAAACTTACTTCTTAAGCATATTGCTAAAAATGTTTTCTTCTCCAAAACATTTTCTTTCCCCCCATAAATAAAACGCGGTTGGTAAAAGTTTCATTTTATTTAAATCCTCCTATGTTATCATGGTCGCTTCTCAACCACTTGGCTGTTGCACCAGCCTGGGGAGCACAAACACAGTGTCAGTGTCTTGACTTTCCAGAAGCAGGTGCCAGCTTTGGCAGGCTGGCAGTCACAGAACAGCTCTGTGCCCGCTGCACAGCCCAGACTGTTTGCGACGCGCGGCCTTGCGCAATCTGCCGCAGCAGGCACTGTGTGAGAGGTTGCTGCTTTGGGACTCCAAGTGTTGCAACTGCACATGTTGATGTGGTGAGCGCACGACTGACGTTGACGTGATAAATGTGTGAGTGACATGCTGGTGGCTGGTGTTTATGGAGGTACAGAGCTGAGTCATTGCTCTGCTTCCTCAACTCCTCCTCAGGAGAGTGTCAGCTTCCTGCAAGGTTCTTATCCTCGGAGCTGAGGGCATGAACATGTACAGGAGAGCATGGTTTTCTGAAAACTCCAAATACTCCACATTTTTGTTCAAAATAATATACATTATGGTGTTATTCCTAAGTAAACTCACCTTGTGGGGTTTGTGTTTGGTGTGGGTTTGTTTGGGGGTTTTTTTGATGTTGGTTGGGGTTTTTTTTTAAAGCATAGGTTTACTTTTTCAGCATTCCAGGCTGAGGAGCGAGATGTGGGTAAACTTTGTGTCACTTAACTCCTTTTATCTCTGTTTACCTGATCAGTTATTTGGGCATAAAACAGAAAGCAACCCACCACCACAGCCTGCCTTCACTCATGTCCCTTCCATCTCTGATTGCCAAAGGGAAAGTGAGGTAGAAATTAGGCAATGGTTAGCTGTTTCAGGCTGTTAGCTGTACTCTATCCGATAATCAGTAACATAGGCAACAGCAATAAATCTCAATCCAGGACAAGAGCAAGGGAAGATCAGCAACTCAGATCACAGTATTTCTTACTAGTTTTTGTGGCACAGACTAGGTTATAACTTCCTGAATCCAAAGATTCATCAAGATTTGGGATTTATTCCTCCTAGTTTTACTCCCTTGTCATAGCAGCAAAACATGTAATCCTACCAAACATCTGATGTGGCTCCCAAAATGTCAGTGAAATATTTATTATAAATAAACTTCAATGATCCATGCTGATGAAAAGAATTACAGTAAGAAGAAAGTATCTTAATCAGCAAATGACTCTTCTATTTTCTGGGATTAAAACCCTAGCTATTTAAGGTTTTATTAGTAAGTATAATTTTTATAGACTTAAAAGCTTACTAATGCCTTTTACTATTCTTGTAATGAAATCACGGCCTATTCACCACTGTCGAATGTCTTGACATGCAAAAAGAAAAAACAGTCTCAAGCTCCTAAAACCTGAATTTCTGGACTAGTTGCTAACTGGAAAGTGCTACATCCTTCATTCAAACTGGGAAAAATCAGCAGAATATTGTGGAGGAGCATCACAAAATTCTGTGCTAGCACTGTCCTAGGGCACGTGAGACAGATGACAAAAAATTGTTTTATTTACTCATGAAATCCTTGCCCCCCTGGTGGCTCTTAGGGAAAATGGGAAAGTACTGTACTTTTGTTCATTCAGAAAGATAATCTGTGCACTCAGCAAGCTCACTTAAGCCTTGGATTGTTTGGTTTGTAGGAAAGGTGCCATTCTAACAACTTAAATTCTTATCAGAAGTGATGAGATTACTTTTTTAATAATTGTAGTGGAGGGATGAATCCAGGTTTCTGTAGATCCTCAAGTCAACGTTCCTGCAAGGAAAGAATACACATTCTGTAAGGAATGTATTACAGGTAGCAAACTGTGTACCTGATTTTCTCTTAATTAATTTTTATTAATAAGCTAAGATCATACTGCGCATATTTTGGGGCTTTTCCTTCACTGTTATCTTCGGACTTATTTCCAGGCTACAAACTGCATTATGTAGAACTGGCTGAAAACAATAAAATGATTTTGCATAAAGAGATGAAGGCCTTTTAATTTCTACATAAAGGAAAAAGAGAGAGAGGAATAAACCCCAATAAATGCAAGTGATGCACAATACCCCTTTGGCTAGTTTGGGTCAGGTGTCCTGTCTCTGCTCCCTCATGACTTCTTGTGCCCCTCCTCACTGGCAGAGCATGAGACTGAAAAGTCCTTGATCAGGATAAGCACAACTGAGCAATAACCAAAACATCGGTGTGTTACCAGCATTGTTCTCAGACTGAAGCCAGAACACAGCACTGCAACAGCTACTGGGAAGAAAATTAACTCTATCCCAGCCGAAACCAGGACAATGATGCAGGGGGGACTCCTCCTATTGTTTTAACTTTGTTTTTGCTTCTGCTACTCTACTTTTTTTGAACTTCCTTAGCTGAAATATTTTCTTAAAAGACAAAAAATAGTTCCCAAGGCTCAGAACCCTGAAATTCATTCTGTTATGTTGAATGTAAGGAAAGGATGAGAAACACAACCCTTTCCGGGGCATTAAAAACAAATGAATACGTTCGTGTTTAGAAAATATCTTAGAAGAAGCAGGTTTTGAATGAGAAACTCATCTGTCTCACATGTACTTACACTAGGCTGTATTTGATTAAACAGCATCTCTTGCTCACTACATTTCAAACTGTGACCCAGGCCAATTAAAGAAAATCTTTTTATTTGATAGTAGAGAGCTTTGTTGCAGAACTGCATGTTGTAGGCAAATAAGTGCCCATGGGAGAAGATCAGTGTAAATATTAGACTTTTTGCCTGAGAGCTTTCAGTTAAATATCTAACACAAACATAAGGAAAATTTTAAGTATTATTAGATGATTAGAGGGCACCTCTCCTGTGAAGACAGGCTGCGAGAGTTGGGCTTGTTCAGCCTGGAGAAGAGAAGGCTTCAGGGAGACCTTACCTAAAGCAGGCCTACAAGAAATCTGGAGAGGGACTTTTTACAAGGGCATGTAATGACAGGACAAGGGGGAATGGCTTTAAACTGAAAGAAGGAAGATTTAGATTAGATATTAGGAAGAAACTCTTCAGTGTGAGGGCACTGAGACACTGGCACAGGTTGCCCAGAGAAGCTGTGGCTGCCCCATCCCTGGCAGTGTTCAAGGACAGGTTGGATGGGAGCAACCTGGTCTAATGGGAAGTGTCCCTGCCCATGGCAGTGGGGTTGGAACTGGATGATCTCTAAGGTCCCTTCCAACCCAAACCATTCTATGCTTACTTACTAAGGCACATAATGTGTGGTTATTGACCTATTTTTGAAAAGTTTCATCATCTGTGTTTTAACTCCATAGGAGTTCAGAGATGCACATGATGAGTGAGTGAGTAGCACAGGATAAATGATTCACACCCATTTTCCTTGTGGTACCCTACATTTTACCTTTTGGATACCCATTTGCTTACGCTGGTAAGAAGGGATTTCCATGGACAGGTCACAAATTATTCCAACTACTGCACATGATTTTGTATTTCAGTTCTTGTGCACTTGGTATTAATACCATAAAAAATAAGACGAGCTGGAAAGTAGTTATGATCTAGTTCCAAGCCCAAGTTGCTGCAGCTAAGCCTTTAATATCAATGTCCTGTTTGCACTGGCTCTTAGTTACACACAGTAAGACACCAGCATTATTATGTTATGCAGATATATTGTACATACTTTTACTATCAGTGTGTTATAGGGTTATTTTTTTGTACTATAGAACAGAAGCTCATTGGGGTTTTGCTGTCTGTATAAATTTCTGTGTAAACTCTGATCTCAGTGGACACGGGTAACTTATTAAAATGACTAAGTATTGTTTGTCTGAGCTTGCATCAAAGCAAGAATGCACTCTACCCAGTTTTTTTCATACAGTGCCAGCCTTAAAATCAGCAGGCCAAATTATCTTTGTAAAGAAATGCCGTTCTACTGAAGTCAGTAAGGCCTCACCAGTTTGGGCCAGCATGCAATTTGGCTCAAATACTGGCACCTATTATAAGAGTTTAGCTAAACTGAGCAAGTAAGGTTTTATACAAGATTCCTAGCTGGCTTGACATTCTAAGGTGAGACGCAGACACTGAAGCACTTGAATTAGACATTTTGTTTCTAGTCTATCTCCAACAAAGGATTAATCCACTAGAGTTCATGTCATCCAATAACTCTTGTATCAGTAGTTTTCTTCTGTAGAATTAAGATCTCATCCAGTCAGATCCAGTGGCAGATCTCATCCGGTCATATAATGAGCAGCAAGTTGCAGATTTCAAGAGTATAAAGAGCTGATAGTGCACTTGTAGACTTTCTGCTTGTATTTCAATGAGAAGAGGCATTAAGATTGCCTCTTGTAAGCTAATTTTTAGGGAACATCAACCTTTATTTTGATAAAGAAATGTTACCTGCTTACAATGTGTTCTCGTAGTAAGTGGTGTGTTGCACTGATGATGTCAGCAGTTATTGTTGGTAGAAGTATTTGTTTATGTCATTTTTGCAGTAACATTTCATGAACAATTATGGTTGTATGTAATTACAGCTCCTTGACTACAACAATTAGTCTATGTCCCAGTCCCTGCTCTGACCCCAGTGACAGAAGGAATAGCCTGGGGCTGCTGCATCTTATGCTAGTGATTGCCAACTATTTCATAGTGGAGGATCAGTGTCATTGGTAGGAATTTTTAATACTGAAATATTGAAAGGTCCCAACTGAGATTGGGGCCTCACTGTGTGTGATAAAAAACATCTCCACCCCAGAGCTTACAGTAAACAGAAAATTCAGACAAAGGCTGCAGAGCACATCAGAGAGTAACATAGTCCATACTGATAAGCTGCTTAGTAGTTTAACTCAGAAGCCACATACCCCCACTTCTGCATGTTAGTAGTCTCCCAAATATATTGAGCAACTCTTCCTTATGCAAAGAAAGCCAAGAGGAAAACAGAAGCTGTTCTGCATCTGCACTCCATAGAGATCACAGCTGCAAGCTAGTCTGCATCTCCTGGCCCAGAGGCGACCCACCGAGACAAGGAAGATGCACCCAGAGGAAAGGATTCTCTCCTGGCGCTGGAAAGTGAGGAAGAACAGCGAGAAGGGAGCTGGCTTTCCCAGTGTCACACCAACTCAGAGCTTCTTTTCCTATTGGGAAACTTAGATAGCAAATCAAAGGCAGAATCCAGTCCTGTCTCACAGGCAGGGCTGGTACCTCTGCCTAGCAAGATTGCCCAACATTTAGCATTACTAGCAATTCGATGGGAAAGTAATAAGCAATGTTTTGAGAAAAACAACTGATTACTTGCCACAGAAGTCGTATGCAAATATGCTTGCAAGTTATTGCAAGCAAGTAATGTCAGGAGGCTTAAGACAGACATTGAGAGGTGAATTGTGCCCTCCATCACAATACCCCACCTCCGTATGAAACACGGGCTGAAATCCATAGGTGTATGTGCATGTAACTGTGGTCAGAAATTAGCCCAAAAGCACATTTTAAAGTCAGAGACTGCCTCTGATTGTGTTAGGCAAGAAAGATGAGACTTCTGTGTTCAGGATCAGACACCTCACATATACTTTAAATGAACTATGCTGTAGCAACAGGATATCTTGTTTTAAATAGTAAAGATAATGAAAGAGTACAAGAATGTAGCCCCATCTGCTTTTCTTCTTTACCTTGATTAATGATTATGGTACCTTGATGTCTCCTAAAATGGCTAGAAGATACAAGCATCAAAACATTCTTAGCTGTAAAGTGATACACAACTTTGTCTGTCCTATAGGCTAAATGTCTTTCAGTATTAACCCATACCTGTTGTAGGACGATTTGCTCTGACACAGCTGTTTTAGACACCCTGCATGCCTGCTCTAGTCATGCAACAGAATTCAGAACATAAAGAGAGTTTGTGTAGTTATCAACTCTAATCTGTAAACCAGAGTTGACTGTAGGGACATTCCAAAACAAGAGAATTGGAAAACATCATTGCCACTACCACACATCTGCATTCACCACTTGTAATGAAAAGGTGGCTCATTAGAATTGTACCATAAGGCACATAACACATTTATCTAAAATAAATAAATAAATTGGTACCCTTGGTTAGTACATCATTAATATGGATGAATTCTATATAAGGTGGTGGTGACTCTGTGCTGACTCCAGGTTCACTTCACTCCCCACTCCCTTTCTGCAGCAAATTAAAGCAACCTTTTGCAAGTGGCAGAAGCCAGCATCGTGCTGGCTGGTGCTTCTTGGCCTAGCCCAGTGATGCTTGATGCTTTATGCTGTTAGAGTAAGCACAAATCACAGATGAGGATTAAAAGCAAACCTAGTAACTAATATTAAAAGTGGTCCTGTCAGTAGGAGTTGTGATTTATAAAAACATAGAACAGCAGACTATAAGATCATGCAAAACTAACATATCTTCAAGTCCTGCTCTTGAATTATGTAGTTGTATTAGAGAAGGGCATTGAGGATTCTCTTGTCTGATGGTCTTAGACATAGTTGTAGATAAGAGGCAAGTGAAATTAAATATTTGAATTAATTTTGAGAATAGAAATTATGTAAATAAAAATGATACTTTTGGTATCACTTCACAGTAATGCTGCTGGGTTTCCTTTCAGGCACCATTATGCGCAGAGCTATTTGGCAGTCACTCTTAAGACCAATCCTGACTGATAAAAATGTCTTTTTTCCTCAGGCCCTTTCATGTCAGATGTGGAGCATTACTGGGACTGTACTAACACCTCCCCCGCCACTCCCTTGAAAGAGCTTCCCATTCTCTTTGCACATACCGCTAACACCAGGTCTCTTTTTGGTGCCAAGCTTTCACAGGAGTTTAGGAAGTTTTTAAGGAAATACATGTTGGTCTCTGCAATGCTATAAACAGTTCACCTCCAAAATTATAACTCATATAGTGAAAATAGGTTTTTTGGGTTTTCCATCCCTCAAACTAACCTCTCCCACATCAACAACTGTTATCAAGGTCACTTCATCAACATTGGTGTAGCTGTGAATGAATTCAGAGGCTTTGATTTCTAAAGAGCATTTGCTACCAGCACTATTTGGACTTAACCGGATGACCTGTCATACTTGCATGACACTTGTCTTTGTGGCCTCAACGTATGCCTATAAAGCTCAATAAAGCTGACACTTTGAGAATGACTAGACCCTCTCAGGTGGGGTTGGGATGAGGGGAACAAGGGCACAGCAATATTCAGTCTTCACAGAATTTTTTCTCTGGCATCTCCGTGGTTTGTTTCTATTTCTCCCCTCTCCCCAAAAGGGCAACAAGCACATTTATTCCTGCTTTTGAAAATTGTTTCCCTTCTTGGGCTGTACTTTGTGCGGACGGTGTTATCAGCAGCTTCCATTTGTTCAGAACTCGGGAGTAAGAACAAGCTATAATTACAGGCTGAAGGTATTTACCCTCTCTTCCCTGCCCTGAAGGAACTGAGCTGTTGCCAGCAATTACAGGCAGTTGGCAGTTCCCTGGCATCACAATAACCAGGAACCAGTAAGCACACTGTGGTCCCATCTTCCTGCCCTTACAAAGACTTCCCTGCCATGGAACAGTGACAAACACTTCCCAGCTCTCTCTGCATTCGTTCTGGCCTCTGAACACCTTCCAAGGAATGGTCTTCATTTCCAAAAACTACACACTGGTTTGGGGCAAAATCCTAATGTAACAACAGCAGTGAAAAATTTGCAATTCAAGTAACTCCTCATAAATAATTTAAAAACGTTTTAGCAAAAACATACAAGGTATAGGTGCCTGCGTGTTGTGGGCAGTACTGGAAAGGCACGGAAACTGCTGTTGCAGTCGATGAGTTTCAAACTTGTCTTCCTACTTCGCATACTATTTAATAACTTCATGTTTTTGGATGTGTGTGTGTAACAAAGTGCTTTCTGATGACGTTTATATCATTGCAGCGACTGTTTTAATGATTTACTTGGAAACTATATAGCATGTGATCTAGTTGTGGCTGCTTTGCCTGTAAGTTAACAGGTATAGATCTCCAGTGTTGCACACAAGTAACCTGGCATTATTTTTTATAGCACTGTTGTTAACTTGTCTCATCCTGTGCTGCTAGTACAAGGTGTTTTGCTTTGATTTACATGGACGGTTGGCAGTCTTTTTTTGTCCTGCTGATAAATAATGGGCAGTACAAAACAGACCAAGCAAAGCTGATGTATCATAGAAACGTGTGAACTTTGCAAATCAGAGTAGTCTAATTTGTAAAATATTTTATAGGATTCCAGGCAACTATTAAGCTATGCTATCTCACACAAGCCCTTTTGAAGCAATGAGTCAACCCGGTAACCAATTTAATTATTATTTTCCCTTTCTTCATTCACTACCCATGTGCATGCTTTCCCCTTCCTTCCTTCCTTCCTCTCTGTCCTGTCCTAATCCTTCAGCGTTTGTTTGATTTGAAAAAGAATCCCTCGAGAATGTTGTTGCTTCCTCTGCAGCCTTTGTATTTGCTCCTTTCCTGCTGCTTTTCCCTCAGGCCTACCCCATCTTCACAGCAATCTCTCTTGGTTCGCTGTCTGGAGCATATTGCCCTCTAGCACTTGTAGTCAGCACAAGTCACTCTGCAAGTCGTGGCTGGGTGTTGGCTACCTGACTGTAAGGAAGACAAACCAGAAAAGATCTCTTAACAGCAAGTTGCACATAGTTCTGGAATACTGGCATGAACAGGAACTGGATTTTAAATACTTACTTGTCTGCCGCAGGTCCTGTGCCTAGTAGAAATACACAGATATAAAAGAAGTGAAAAAGATTCAGTTGTTTCGGAGCATCCCGTGTAGTCTAGGGACAGCTTCACAAACCTGGAGAATCAGGAGAGAGTCCCTGACAGTTAATGTACTCATTACCCCCTGAAGGAGAAGCACTGAAAGCCATTCCTTTAGTTAATGTCCAGTACAAGCTGGATTAAAGAATACAGTTTCAAATCTTGACCACTAGCTGTAAAATTGATACAACCAATATGTACCGCAGCCTGGAACAACCAGTTTCCACAGGCTGTAGCAGGTACTTCACGAGCTGCTATGTGCCCTCCCATTAATGTATCAAAGCCACTGGAAGTTTTTGCCAAATTTCATATAAAGGAAAAAATCCTCTCGTAACTACACAAAGGCGGTCAGTTGTATGCAGAGGTGTTGCAGCCATGGTGATCACTACCAGCTTGGCAAAGGTCCCTCTTCCCCTCTGCTCACAGCAGCATTGCAGTAGTTTCATCTTTCAAATCTGCGTCTGTGGTGTCTCTGCCCTACAGCCGGTCCATCTAGCAGCCTTCCTCTTCGCACATGGCCAGAAAAGCTCCAGGAGTCTTTACGAATGACTGCTGCTTATCTTACATCATTGCAGAACATGGTTCTGAATGTTGCTGCGAGTGCAGAGCTAAGCAGGACACACTTGTTCATACCATGGCCACTGACTGTTCCTCCCTGTACCTACAGGGTAGGGGTCTGGCCTTTTGCCACATCTCCAAGGCTCTGTGGGAAAATCAGGATAGAAGGCTGCAAGCCTTCCAGCCCCAAGGGTCTGCATGTGTCTATATTTACTGTATGGTTTAGAGAGTGCCTCGAACTACAGGTGGGTTGTGGCTCCAACTCAAGACAGCTCATTCTTCAGTACCTCTCTCCAACCAGCTTGAGAATTCTCGCTTTACAAAAGTAAATTATTCCCAGATTTGTTGGCCTCAAAAGGGAGCTAAGAGGAATATGGACTAAAAACCAGCCCATCTACCCTCCCAGCCTCCCACTGACCACACTACTGTGTCACTGGGCTCTGTGACAGCTAAACACGAGATTGCATGGTGACTCAGATTGGAGATGAAAAAGCATTTACCTGCATTGTCTCTTCTATTACCCTGCTCCATCCCATCCTTGCTTATTTAATAAATATTGCTTATAAAGTATCATAAAAGAAAACCTGATTTTTTTCCTATAGGCAAATTCTTTTATTCCTCTAACTGAATTCCAGGTAAATTTGGTGGCAACATCTTGAACCAGTTATCCTTCTGTGTTTCCTGTAAAACATGCATACATCTGCGACAATTTTTTCCTGCTGTTTGCCATAAACCTTACATGAGAGAAGATGAGGTTAAGAGCATTTGCCTTCATAATGATAGGTTGTATTTTCAAATTGCATAATATTTCTATTTTTAGACATAAATCAAAATTGTTTCCAGAATCCCTGAGGCCAGTTCTTCTACTGAAAATGTGTCTCATACAAAACCTTCTCCTTTTCTCGCACAAAAGGATACTGAGAACAGAGGCACTAGGCAGAAAAAAAATGCTTACAAAAGTACCATAATCAAAATCTTCCCCAGAGAAATTTATAATAAAAATAAAATCCCACTAGTAGCAAGAGGGATCCTCAGCAATTCTATATTGCTTTTCATTGTCCATGAGATAACTCACATAAATTTTAATACATGAATATTAACACTGGTTTAAAAAAAAAAATAAATCAAACTTTAGGCTAGACAATTGCAATTCTTCAGGCTGTGGCTCAGAATAGGATTTTATCAATCTTTGCCATTACTAAATTTAGCTTCTTACAAGCAACTTTTAGAAACAGACTTTCCCTATCTGCAAAATTCTTTACATATATAACCAATACATTTTTTCTGTGCAGTAACTAGACAAATGGGCACATGCACCAATATGCACCCCAAGAGCAGGCTCTGCTGTGGCTGGTACTCATCCTCTCAATTTGTTTTCTACTGCGAGTGCCACCATTAAGCAGCTGGAGTGAAGCAGGAAGAAGAGGATTTGAGGCCACATTCCACCTTCTGGAATCTGATTCTGCACTTCACATGACTGGGACTATGGAAGTGGGGATAGGACCACAGAGCAAAATAGATACTCTGCTGCAGAGTGAGTGAATTTGGGTTAAGCTACCAGAGATTACTTAAGGAGGTTTGGGAAGCCTGCTTTTGCTTTGACCTGCTTCTCAGGCAAAATCTTCAGCCCTACTTTTGCTATATTTAGATGTCACTTCCCCTTTCATTGTTATATGTGATAAACCATTTATTCTCCAGAGAATCCAAGCAACATTTTAGGAAAAAAAAAACCCCAAACCAAAACCAAAAAAGGAACCAAGGAATCTGCAAGTGTACATCAAAGCCAAAATAAGAACCACAAACCATGTTTGAGAGGTTGGCGGCCCAGCACTGACATGTACGTTTCCTTGTGCAGACAACATAACGTAGCGAATGCATCTGGTTTATTTTATTCTAGAAAATCGACTTCCAGTATTCACAATTTTAAAATGTTAGAGGCAGGTAAAGTGTGTCACGTCTGGCCAAATATACTTGTTATGTCTTCGAAACTGCACCCCATTGTCACTAAATAGCTTGAGCAGCGTATGTGAAAATGAAGTGTTTGCTGCATACTTCAGGTAATGGAACTGAGGTCCGGTGTGAAATGTCATCTACAGCAACAGCTCCAATGTTGCTCAGATGAGAGCTCCATGGACAACTCTGAACCCTTCTTTTAACAGTTGGCTGCATGGAAGTACAGCTTACTGGCTATTTTAAGGAGCAGAGGTTGCAAATCAACAACGATTTCATTATGTCTGTATTTTAAGAGCAGCTTTACTGCTCCCAGGCCACGTGGGTTTCTCATATGCAAAAAGCAGCATCTAGGAATGCCCACAGGAACAAGGCTGGCCAAGAAGAGCTACGTTTAAGACACAAGGGAATGACTCTTCCATAGTGCAGAGAATAATAATCTACCTTGCTGTACCTTCTTTTATTTAAAAGCTGAACACAGAGTGTTAATTTTCTAAGAATTCTTTCCCTTGCTTTAAGTATCGTTGGCCAAGTTCTTCACAAAACACAAGCACTTTATTAGTGGACCACTGTCAGTTAAGAAACTATATGCTCTTCTAGGAAACAACATGCTCTTGTAGGAAACAGCTTCCGACTTGCTGTCTACTGATAAAACAGTTACATTTCAGGAAGTTGAAAACAAACCCCTCATACCTAGCAGTGAGATTAGGGATGAAGCTTTAGAAGAGACTGTCACAGTGACCCCTTGTGTGTTCTTATTGCCACAGATTCATCCAACCTCATTAAATGAAAACTGTATTGAAACTCTATTGAATTTGTCTGCCTGATCCCTACTAAGCTGTATTACTATTACATCTGATAGACTACCAAACTATCCAAAACCATTCCACCCCTCCTGTGATTGTCATGACTCACATTGCTGTGGCAGTCTTGGGTGGGGGGAAAATCCCTCTGGAAATTCCAATTAACAGCTGACTTTTATTAATAAAAACCCTGCTATGCTTCCTATGCATTTGGTAATCCCTTTTTCTGGCGATACATGCATCACTTGGCTGAGGTTTCTCTCAGCCTGAAGGTGACTCCTGCATCTTGGAACATACCAGATCTATCTCGGACTTACTCTAGCCTAAGCAATTGTGTAAGAAATGCTGCTTATTCAGCCGCAGTGCTACAGACTTGTGTCCAATTAAAAACAACCACATCCCAACTGTGTGATGCCTTTGCACGGTTTTGACTAATTCTGGTTTGTTGCAGCCAGCAAAGTTGTTTTAATGTAGTTCCCTTTCAACACAGCCAACAAGTACAGATTGGACTGCAATGAAGAGGTGGAACAAAGAACTTCTGGTTCACCAGGGAAAGATGGAAGGCATCTCAACCATCTTTCCATAGTTCACACATTTCAGCATTTGGCACAGAACAGGTCTTTACACACGTCAAGTCTCTCTCCTGATCCTACTTACCTACTCATTGTGTTATATAGAACAGAGCAAGACCTGCAATGTCAAGTCACAAACCTTGGTGCATCCAGTTCAAACATTTCTTACTAGTTTCCTTGTGGCAGCATAAAAACATTTTCCTTTTGTTACAGAAGTCCTCAGAGCTCCTCTGCTATTGAGCAAAATTACTATGACAGAACTTAAGTGAAGAAAATTAGCTTTATTTATGTAAATTAGAAAAACAAATGGTTAGAACTTTGGTCAAATGGTTAATTCTGTACAATTTACAATAATATTTATATACAAAACTTATAATAAAATACAGTACATCACGCTTTTCCTGAGTCACAGTGTGTTTCTCAGTTCTGTAAATCTTATTTTTTCCTTCTTTCTTTTAAAGTAATTAGATTCAAGAAGGAATTACTATCTTCAGTTTGATAGTGTTTGGTTTAGATATATGGGTATTAAGAAAGAATTCATCACACTATATGTAGAAAATACTTTGTAGCCATTGTAAGTTTGATAGTTATTTTTCTATATTAAAATATGTTCCTTGATAAAAATGTTAATTAAATACTCCTTATTATGAGTTTGTTGTACTTCATTTGACACAAGACAAGCTGACTTCAAATATGCCCATCTCTCATTGCAGAGATATGTAAGTTTAGGTGAGTTACATGTATATATATACGATCATTTAAAGATCGGGAAACACACATCCAGATAGAGCAGATGTCTGAATTGAGGCACAGTATGTTAAAATTGCTGTCCTATCCTGGACAAGATATGTAAGCTTCAATTGCCTGGCTAGCCTAATACAAAATTAACACCAGTATACATCCTGAAAAGTGAGACTATGTCAAGCAGCAAGGCACCAAGCCTGTGAATACTTACATATGCATAGTAGTCCCACTGTGTAAAGCACTAGAGTCCTCAGTGAAGAAGCATTGTAGAGCTGTATGTAACAGCATTCGTTAAATCTCAGCCAGTTTGAGAAGTTATTAGGATTAAAGCTATCAATATTACCTTTATTGAGTTGATTTTTTTTTTTTTGAGATCAACAGTAATCTATTGTAAGGCTCATGAAGATATTTGATCTGTTTACTTAATGATGCAGTGTGTTAAATTAGTAATTAGGATAGATTACAACCTGCAAGTAAATTTATGTCCCAGTTAGATTTAAAACCCAACCAGGGTAACTTATTTTTGACAAACATTTAAAACAAAATCAATTTTACTTCCTGGCTAAGTGTGGGCTGCTCCTAAATATATCTATGGTAAAGTTCATTATAGCTTTTAATATAGGCATGTGCATTTCTGGTATTTTAGTTTAAAGGAATCAAAAAATACAGATTAGATGACCTCTGATTTATACATAGTGTTTAGAGATGTTAAACAAGTCTTACACTAACAAGAAAGTCAGAGATTTGCTTTCTCTTAAAAACTCTGTAATACTTCAGTGCAAACTGAAATATATGAGATCAACTCACAGTGATCCTACTCTGATTAGAAATTGAAATTTTGCTGATTTGCTGTTGATATCAAAGTGCATAAAATGACACTATAAGACCTTAAAGAAAATTGGTCTTTAGCTGAATGCTTGAACTTTTCCCAGGATTCTTTGCATGTTTAGCAGTCTTTGCTTTGATGCTTTCTTGATTGCCTTTTACAGCTGACTCAAGCCTCGCTTTCATAGTTGGAGAAGAAGCCATTAGTTTTTTAAAAACCGAGGAATACTGCGGACCAATCTGCATCAGATTTTGCAAAGCAAACTCATGCAGACTTTTTGCCGAGTTTGTAGCAGAAACCAGGGCATTTTCATCCAAAAGAAAGGAAATAAGGATGGGAAGAAGACCGGCCACCAGATGAGCGCCTATAAATATTGAACACACAACTTAAACACATATTTTTTAAAAACAGCTTCAAATTCTAACTGTTTTTTCTCTGAATTAACATTTAACACACACTGTAAAGCTGCAAACAGTTCCTTGAACTGTACAGTAAAAAGAACCAACATTCTTATTAGCAATTTTGTTATCAATTAGTGTTCAGGACTGGATTCCTAGTGGTTGTTTTGCTTTAACTTGTTACTTATGGCAACTTTCAGCATCTCTAATGCTTTGGATACTAGTAATGGAAGTAACTTACGGTGCTCTTCCTCAGCAGTGGCTGTAAGAGCTATAACCACCTTTATTCCTTCCTCAATGACTTGAAGTTCAGCAGCATTTTCAGGTTTTGCTTTTTCTGTTTCCTGCAGTTTTCCCACAATGGATGGTGCTAAAGAATGAATATAAGGATATGACACAGTTTTGTTTGGGTGCTGAAAGATGGAGTGCAGCAGCTGGTAGCATTTACACTGTACCTAAAGGGAAAAATCAAATTTGCAGTTACAAAGTGTTATACTTAAAAATGCATGTCAGAGTGTTTGAAAAGTCACAACTTGTCAGGTGAAGCTTTGGGGTGGGGGACATGCTTCAGCTTGAAAATTCACCAGGTTGCAAGCTGCTAATTCATAATACTTTATAGAAGCATTGTAACTTGTAATCAAATTATTAAGAGAAACTAGATCATGCTTCCTGTTTCTTCCCACCAAGTCCTACATCTTCCTACAGTTTTGAGTTAAGGAAAAAAAAGTATTATTTTTGTGTGGAGATCATGTCTTGGTACTGTTTTGAAAATAGACTCCTTTTCACACAAAAAACCCAGCTGACTGAAAATAGGTGCTTTAAATGTAAGCATTACCTCTGTCAAACTATAGGCACAATTTTACACCAGCTCGAACAGCGCATTAGCTGGCATGTCACTGGAAGTCAACAGGACTGAAATATCAAGTTCCTACATAATTTCTGAAAGACTCATACACTTGGATAAAATTTGCAAATGCATACCACCATCTTCTTGCGGTCATATTTGGCATCCCTGGTTTCCTATCTATGGAAACCAATGTTTATAATACTAGAAATGTATTGATATATAAACAAGTACTTTCCTACAGCTGTTCCTCAAGTAAAGGTGGCTTTGTTTAAATTTTGTTACTACATGAATACACACTACATGAATATACCAGAGAAGATACAAGTAAACCAGTTTACAGTGAATTCTCACAGTCAAACATGAAACCTAATGCATGTTATTATCAGAGCTGAACTTTCAGAGTGAGAAAGTCCCAACTCCTACAAAAGCCACTTGTATTTGCAATGATAATAGATGGATTTTTTTTCCCCTCTGATACTTCACTTTTTCAGATGAAGTATAGTAACAGAACTATGGCACTACAATCTAAAGTGACTATTTAAAAATACTTATACTAGGTCAGAACAAAGCATTAATCTAGCTCAATATGCTGCCTCCAGTACTGGCCAGGAGCTTATGTTTATAAGACACTAGAATTTAGGTAGTGGTACTTGCTCCAGCTCTCAAAGACCCAGAGCTGAGAGATTTCCTGTGCAACAGACGCTATCTGCGTGTCAAAGACAAAGTAAAAAAAACAGATGCCTGAAAAAATACACAACTGTGTTGTGTACTTATCAATGTGTAAAGCTCTGAGTCTGATGCACTAAAAATAAAACACAAAAAAACCCCATAGAAATACAGGAGGGTATACAGAATAAAACACGATAAAACACACTGCTGGGCATGTTCCTGCTAACTTGTCCAAACTGTATTTTAAAATAATACAACAGATGCAGGCAGGACAGAATTAACCGGAATCAACACACAGGACAAGTGAACCAACTGGACGTAAACTAAACCTATGTGGTACTGATATTCTTGTAACTTCATCAGTACTTACAAGAGGATCTTTTGAGTCAAGCGTTATTTTAAACTTCTCAATACAACGCTTTTGAAGGCACTCTATGGTAGTAACTTCTGGACTGGTAGACATAACGAATACTGTAATAGCAGTAAGCAGGCTAACTTCATCACGTTCTTGGAGAAGCCCATCTACTAACAATAAAGTAAGCAGTCAGTTAGATTTGAATTAAAAAGCAATTCTATGAATTCAAGTGTTACAAAGAGGTGGAATAGAAATATCAACATCTACATTTCTTTAGCATACTCTGATGCACTGATATGGACTGTTACTGTAGTAAAAGCCAAGGCCAAATGGGGAATTCAGGAGTAGTTATATGCATATTTAGAAATAACAGCATAGTCCTATTCCATTGTTCCTCTATGTAAAGTACAATAAATATCTTTGAAGAGCTGGTATGACATATTAGGGTACAATCTATTTTGAGAATAAAAAATTTGCATGAAGAACATGTAATTCTTTTGCTATATCTTAAAAAAACCCAACATTATAAACAACAGTTCCAACAACAAGTTACAACTTGGAGAATAAACATAGGAAATGATAAAAATACTAAAAACTTGGGAAGTTGAAGAAGCAGCACACAGAAAAGTAACTTTATGACAAAAATATTTATTCTTGAACCACTGTTTTAATACCCTTTGCTTCAATACAGACACTAGTTCTTTGTGGAGAACCTGCATGCAGTAGAGTTGTCTTTTATGCTCAACTGTACACTGAAGCAGTAACTCCTGCTTATTCCATCATAGCCCATAACTACCTTGTGGCACTACATAATACAGGGGTAAGCCTGCAAACCCACATTTATACCTTTACAGATGACTTCTTACATGAACTGCAAGGACAAGATTGCACTATAGTTTCAATACTTTGTAGCCAACTTTGTAGTTCTCCAGTGACTAAGATATTAGTCTTTCTTTAAGGAGTGCATATGTTTAATTTAAATAAAACCAAACAACCTTTCACCCAAACGTTTCTTTTTTATTGTTTTTGTTTCATTTTTAAACACACAAACCTCAGATTTGTGCTTACCTTGATCCCAACAGTCAAGAACTGTGACCAAAGCACTACGCAGAAGATCAGTCCAAGCAGTCTGACTCTTCTCTGCTCGAGCCATTGGAGAAGACAAGAGCCCTTTAAGAGCTTGTAGAGACGCAGCAACGGTCAACGGTAACTGGCCATCTTGCAATTTCACAGCAGTTTCTTTAAGTACTCCAATGATTAGGTACAAGATAGTAGGAAGAACTGAAACGCTTCCTGTAAAACAAAGCAAATTAATTTCACATAAGTTTAAAACATTCAGGTACCTTTTACAAAAAAAAAAAACAAAAACCACCAAATAAAAAACAAACCAGTTTTCTTGGAATGTCTTTTTTATTTGCGATTTATAATTTTTAATCACCTATGTGAACGGAGGCACTGGTAATCTGAAGATTTGAAATATCATGTGACTTGCTATAGCAAACAGGGAGGCAGACTGCATAAATGAAGTTAAATCTTCTCCCTTTTTAAATTACCACTATATATCTTTTCCTTGATGATTTTATTATATGAAGCATGGAATTAAGTTATGTTCAGAGAAAACAACAGAAAGATCAGAACCACTGAGGAGCAGAAGAGGAGAAGCTATGGAAGTATACAAAGCACTGAATAGGAGAAAACAAATTATGAGCATCTAAGCATATTTTGCAAGACAATACAGTGAAGGAAATTAACAGTGGGTAATTTCAAAACTGGAAAGAGGAAATACTTCTCCCGCATGATTTGTATTTAGGTAAGGTTGCCACTGCTCCAGGAAATCGCTACAGTCAAGAATTTAGACAAATTAATAAGAAGAGGATCACAGACTAAAAACGCGTTAAAAAAAAATCCTAGAATTATGATTAAAAACTCTAACAAATATTTTGCAAAAGAGAAGACCTAAGGAGAGAAGCAGATTGTCCCACAGCCTACTAAGCAGATCTTCATCGCTCCCTCAGAATCTGACAGTCAATCTGTCAGAATAAGAGACTAAAATAAATAAATAAAAATCAGTGGAATAGCTTGGCATAGCAGTTTTGCATATTCTTATGTCTTCGAATCTACTAGTAGTACAGAACTCTACATGAATTTGAGGCAATCTAGGAACCTACATACTTGCATGTTACTACTATCTTAAGTTCCGACTGATCAAAGCACAGAGTTGAGATATGGCTTAATGTGTCTATGTCCTTGCTTAATTAGCAAAGCTTGTTTTTAAAAGATTTTAATATGCTCATTTGTGAGAGACCTGTTGAATAACGAGGGTCTCTGACATATGCGTAAGTATTTTCTGAACCTGAAGACATCTACCTTCTATTTTTAAACAGCCAAGTCTGCAAACTGACTGTGAAAGGCAGCTCACGAGCATCATTCATTTGAAAATTTTATTATGCATATGTACATGGTCTCACAGGACTCTAACTTCAGTTACCTATTAAAGGGGAAAAAAAAGATACAGAAAAAAGATGCATTTCCATGTACAAGTTCTCTTTGATTATATGAGTTGACTTTTAGAGATGTTTCTTTATTCAACTGACTGTATAAGCAAGCTTAAGATCTTTTTTAGTCGCCTGACTGAAATGCTAAGTTCTCTGGGGTAAACATCCCATCTGGTCCCAAGCTGTTAAGTTTGTGGAATAACCTGAACAGTTAAAGACAAAAAGAACTACAGAGATAAAAGAAAAATCACAGATTATTTCTCATACAAGATAGTTGCCCTTAGAGGTCTGTTTCCTTTTGCTTTGAACTGATAAATAATGAGCTGCAGATGGAAAGAAATCACACCATCACCCTACAGTGGTAGCAAGAACTGCCTACTATTCCATTTGGAATATGCTGCCCCCTGAAGAAGAATCTTGTAAGAGAGAACAAATGAAGAAAAAATTTAAAAATTTCCAGGGCTTGTAAACACAAAAATTTGCCTAAGGTGTAACACAGATACCTAAGGTGGGAACAGAGGAGTAGGGCAGAAATGGTTTGTAAGTGTGGCTGTACCAGTACTGAAAGATCATACATATGAATATGCTATTGAGGGGTGGTGGGGGGAACCACCTTGAACTTTGGAGTGAATCGAAAATGAATCATGGGTAAAAAATCAACTAGTCTGAAAAAATCAACCTTAATTCCTTAAAGTGGCTTCCTAACGTTCAAATGATGGTTCTTAGTGAAAGGCAATATGATACATTTCCCTTTTAAATTTAATTTATGTCAGCATTATAAATTCCAGAACAGACAATTCAAGAAGAACCTAATCATGTAGCTATCATATACTTCCCTGAATAAAATGAATCTATTAATTGCACCGCTACATGTGGGAGGAAGAGAAAAACTACTTCTCTAATTGTTTCAATTTTGTAATTTGTTTTGTAATCTGACAGTCAAAAAAATAATTAGAACAGGAAATTGTCACAAGCAAATCAACACAACTTGCTGCCAGATTTATCCAGCTGAGAAAATGAGGTAATAACAAGGGGGCTCAGAATAGCCCGATATTCTTTCATTAATCTTTTCTTGTGATGAAACAGCATACCTTCAGGAGAGCAGATTGCAGGAACATCAGAGAGAATAACTAATGCTGCTGCTACCAGTCTACTTCCATCTTCTGACAGTAACAGATGTTTTCCAGATTGAACTGCAGGGCTACAAGTTAATTTAGGGTTGAGCTGGGGAAGCTGTCTGACAAGAATGCAAACACACAACTCCAGTGTTGCGAAGACTAATGATTTCCCAGGTACCAGTCCTCCTGTGTCTTTGCCTTCTCCAAATTCTGGTAACGTTTCCTTTTCTGCAGCACCATCATCAACTAAAACAAAAAGAAATATAGCAGAAATCTGCAGGCTCTACCTTGTTTCCAGAAAGTTTACTTCTTAAGACTGTTTCATCACCAAGCGATAATCTTGATACATATCTATATGCATGCATATGTATTCAAAGTTCTACTGGCAAACATCCATCCCCCTGAATAAGCAAACTATGCACTGACTGTCAAAAGGAAAAATGTGTGCAATAATTCAGACATACAATGTGCTAAGGCACCATGCCAATATGATGTCACCTGATAAAAGTGTTTTGATTCTTCTCCCAGATTTTTTATTTTATAAAATGAACTTTAGGAAGTTACAATCAGAGTAACTAGTGAAGTATGGCTTGTAGCAGCTGCCTGTGCCGAGTCTCTCCCTTACTCTACTGCAGGTGATCCTAGGTCTTCACTAGGACTCCTCCTTCCCTGACACCACACAAGACTATCCCAACTGCAGTTTCTCCAAGTCTTCCTCCTCACTTCATGCCCTCTACTCACCTCCAAAACCACCTGCTGTCTATCATGCCACCCCAATTTCTCACGTCAGGCACCTGGACTGACCTAAGTAAATCAAGATTGTGAAAGGACTGACCTAAGTCACCAATTGTGAAACACTTCAAATTAAGATGCATCTTGGAACATCATCTTCAAGAACGCAGTTTTCCAAGAAAGAATTGCTTTAACCCTGGTAATATGTATTCAACATCTCATACATTACTGTACCTTCTGCACTTCTCCGCTTTTCCTTCACATGTTCCTGAGCTGCAAAAAGAATCAGCTGAACCACTTCAAGGGCAGCAAGCTGAATATCAGGTGATTCTCTAGTCAGTATCAGTCGATGCAAAACATTCAGCATCTCTACGCCCAACTCCTACAGTAAGAAAAATGCTTAATATATGGCCATTTTAATGCAGGAATTTTAGAAATTTGTTAATACCTGTTAAAGCCAACAGTATTACTCTTATTAATCTCACTAAGGAACACAGTTTAACTGATGCAATCTCAGGAGTTGGCATTTTCTTCCAGACCTAGCTCCTAGCTCCCAGTAGCTGGAGTCCTGCTCAATTTTCCCAACAAAATAGTAATCACAGTAATTTAGACATAAGGCACTGCAAACTACTAAAAAAGACCCCCCAAGTAATCTTTATCTTGTGGCTTTTTAACTCTTGAGGGTGGAGATACTACACTGTAACTCTGCTACAGTATATGCCTTTCCTTCCTTGGAGAGAGCACCAATGGTCAGCAGAACTTGGGCATGTCCACAAGCTTTATGACTTTTGCCATGTTAGACAATTGCATGGCACACAGAATGGTATAAAGCTTAACTCCAAGGAAAAAAAAAGGAATTTTGAAGTTACTACTTCTTTTAGGATCACTGGTGTGTTGTGTGTGGGGTTTTTTCATGTGGCTTTTTGTTGTTGTTGAATACCATTGGTTTTGTACAGTTTCCTTTTATCATCTTCAATATTTACAATAGATTAAATTGAACCATCCCTTGACAGAAGGAATAAGAGAACTTTTTTTCTGGAATTCCGTCTTTACCTGGCTCTCATACTACTCATTTAATTACTCCTTCCTGATGAAATCTCCTCAAGTTCACTGCCCCTCACTGTCTCCTTACAGGTTCCATGCTGTGCTCTTCTCCTCTCTGTACAGCTTTAGATTTTGGTAAAGCATATAATTCACCTACTACTTATTTGTTGAAGATTCCTGCATATACAGTAGATAGTACAGATAGTGTTCAAACCAAAATTATGCCTTAATTTTAGGGGGCTTTTGATCATTGAGACATTACCTGATCACCACCTATTTTTGACCTCGGCCATGGAACATCAAAGAGTGCCTGCAGGGCACGTAAGCAGGCAATAATGTTCTCCATTGCTGCATCTGATCGAGGAGAGCAGAGAAATTCCACACTAATTCCTGTAAGCATGAGAAGAAAAAACCCATATGTGTGTGAAATTTTAAAGAAGTAATTCTGTCAATTGCTGTGTAATCCAATCAGATATAGAAATAGCATTTGCATTTTATATTAAGTGAATTCATCTCCTGTTGCTAATATCTTCAGGGAAGACCTCTATCTCCCTCAAAACAATGAAAGAACTTCAGTTTCTACACAGTATAAGACATGATTCAAACTGGCTATTAACATAAATAAATAAAAATCCAGAGCAATTTCTAAGTAAGACACTGAACTCCAAGTCCAGTGAATAGGTAGGCAGTTAATAATGAGTGTATCGCAGAATATTTGCTCAATCACTGATTTATGTTATAGAAGGAAATAATGGAGAAAGTAATAATAGTTCACAAATTCAAAAGCAGAGGTTTTATCTTCCCATTTAACAAAAACACTAAAGAATGCAGCTATCACAGTTGGATCACCAGCAATAAATTACATGAAGCCTAAGCTTGCCAATCCTAGAGCAGATAAAAAGAACCACTTTTTTTCCTCAGCTTTTAGGACTCTTCAGATGACAATTCATGACACTGGAGATAAACTTCATATAAACTGTGATCCATATTCTCATTCCAGTTGTATAGCTCTAATTCCACAACGTGGGATGACTTGGCAAACTGACCAATATACACTAAAGAGCTGTGCAACAGAAAATATTCATGTTTTAAACTTCTTTTAGTTTCTCTCTAGGAAGTGAAAATGAAGAAGTGCAGTATGTTCATATGCAGAATAAATAAGCCAGGTGTCTTTGGCAAAATATACGAAATTTGAAGCACTAATCCAGTAGCTTAGGAAGCAGGGAAAATGAGCAGCATTTGCATCAGGGGTCCAACTTTCAACTGAGGAAGCAATGGATTTCCAAGGGAAACTGTCTTTGTGCAGGAAGAGTGGGATGCAGAAGAAGCCATATGCATCTGGGTCATACAAACTCATTCCAAAAAAATTATTACAAAAGGATTTTTTTATTGTTACAAAAGAGAGACCAAAGAAAGAAAAATACAACCAGAAATACCCAATTGTGTATATTTAGAGAATTGGGACTGAGTTCGACTGCCTGATAATCCTCTGGAGTAGCAGATGCTTAAACAGAGCTTTATGTGAACTTAAACATTTTTTTACTGTGAGGGTGACTGAGCACCTGCACAGGTTGCCCAGAGAGGTTGTGAAGCCTCCATCCATGAAGATATTCAAAAGCCATCTGGACACAGACCTGGGCAACTGTGTTTATGTGGCCTGGCTTGAGCAGGAGTGTGTGGAAAAGATGACCTCCACAAATCCCTTCCAACTTACACGCTACTCTGTGATGCTAAACTACTTCAGTGATGCTAAAACATACACTCTGTAACCGTAGTGCTACAGTTGTGATAAAATCCACCCTTGAACTTGCATGTTTATGAGCTGAGCAGTAAGCACTTTTTTAGAACTTGGGTGCACTCACACTGAGTGTTTTTTCTACCACATTTGGGAAAACACTCTACAGTTTTCTCACTAGGACTTAAAATTCTTCTGACTGGGTATTTTTCTAAAAGATGCTATAGTCAGTGATGCAGTTAAATCTGAATAATTAAATATTTATTTGCTACATTTTTATCTATTAAAATTACATTTTTGGTTACAGCATCTAGACAGATTTTGCACTCACTAACCCAAGATAAGATGAAATCTGTCAGTATTCACATCCTCAGGAGATTTCACCAAGGGCCTGGTAGAAGAATCTTGACACATTGTAGTTGGGGTGACAGGTCTAGAGAGATTAGTAACTCCTTCATCTGGATCAACAACAATGAAACCTGTGCTAGTAAGCCATAATGCTGTAGCATAAAGTATCAGTGCCCAGGAGTTGTAGTAATGAGGTCTGGCGTTTTCAATAGTGTCTGCTGTATAAAATGTGCCCCCTGTAAGAAGAAAAGTTACAGTTTTAAAGATATAATTTATTTTCAACTACCATATTTTCTCATTCTTGTAAACGGATTGTTCTTTTCATTGAAATTATATTTATAGTATTTCATGTATGACTTTCTTTTAATGTTCATCAATACTAAAATTCAGCCTAGTACGGGCACTTAATTTAGATTTATTTGGATAGAATCCAATACAATTACCTTTTTCTTCTCTCACCCTTAGAACTACCCAACAAATAAGAACACCAAACAAAGCACTACTCACATCAGTGAAATCTCTGTTCTCAAAACCAGTCTTTATCTTTAGACACGTATACAAGTACGCATATTCTCTATACAATTTAGTCTTACTGTGATCTTAACACAAGCTAGGGCATTAATGTTGTGCATTTACAAGTGAAAACATGACTGATTTGCTTTCTTACCTTCAGCAGGCAGTTGTGATGCATATTCTAAAGGCAAAGTTAAGAGAGCAAAATCTTGAAGTGCAGCAAGCCAGAGCTTGCTTAGTGTTCCAAGATCTGCCTGTACCAAGTCCAGCAGTCCAGTGGCTGAAGATGTTACATCTCTGTAGTTTTCTTCTGCAGAGTTTGCAATTTTGAAACAATGATTGTGTGCATCGCTTTGATTTTTCTGCTTTTCAACTGCAACTATGTAAACCTGTTTACATATTTGGAGAGAGATTTACAAATATTAACACTTGGAAAACTACTGTGGTATTAGCATGACTACCTGTTGAGCCAGCATGAGGTTTCCTAGAATCTATTCCTGCTTCAAGTCCAATAGGCATGGGTGAACAAGCATTTATTTTCTAAACGTTCTGAATCCGCTGCCTCAGCTAATCTTGATGCAAGAGTTCCAATAAAGGAAAATTTGCTAGAACTCCTAAACATAGCTGCATGTAAACCAAATGTAACTTCTCTGCCTTTAAGAAATATTGTATTACGTGTTCAGCTTCAGCTTCCAAACATCAAACCCTGTTACAGTTATAGCTACAAGACTGAAGAACTTATTATCAAATAATACACCTACAAACATGATCCTGAAATCACAGTTAAATCATTCCTAAATCTTATTCTAACTGAAATGACATACTGCATTTGCAATCAGCTTCTCAAACTATGTATTACCCTGTGTTAGCAGTAAAGAATGAAGAGTAGTCTTGCATAATTTGCAGACTTTGGGTGTTACTATCAGTAGGTTAGCTTCAATGTGAGAAGAGGCCTTTCTAGTTCTTCTAAAAGATGGGCTTCAGAATTTTTCAGACTAGCAACCCTCTTCAGTCTCTCCAAAATGCCCTTCAAAATGCCATTCTCAAAAGGAGACATAGGAAACCAGTTCAACTAATTTGAAGTTAGCTATTGTGAGTATCCATCCCTACAGTTATGATTTCTGTATCTTTTTCAAGTTTTCTAGTTGCAGTGGGTTTACCCAGGCCAGCAACTAAGCACCACCAAGCCCATCTTCCACTTCTACCCCACAACAGGATGTTTCCTTTCAAATTCTGGAAACAAGAAATAGGTAAGACCCTAAGTGAGAAGAAACTGCCTAGGGCTTAAGTGAAATACTCATAAATTACAGGTCATGAAAGCTTATCCATAGTTTACTTTGTCATAGTTTCTTGTATCTGAGATCCAGTACAAAGTTATACAGAGTTTGTATAACTTCATATTTCTATTAATGTATAGTATAATACGAACAGTTTAAATAGCAGTGCTTTTGTCAAGTTTACGAAATTTATGTACTGCTTAGCAGCATCAAAGCAAAGCAAAGGACCAGCAATTTGTATATAATGAAGCATGTAAGCAATTCCTGAAACCATTCTGTCTGAAAGGTTCTAACTCACTTACCAGGTATCAAGACTATGATTACAGAGCTGTTACACTAACCTCTGCCCAAGCCTTAAGCACGGCTAGTATCTCCATGGTTGAGGTGCTTTCATTATATTGTTGACTTTGTGCTTCTTTCCCAGCCTGCACTTTGAGCAAAGAGGATACAAGCAACTGGTGAACCCTTCGAAGGTCATTAAGATCACTTACTACACCACTTGCTATCCAAGCACTGCATACCTAGTGTTGCAAAACAGAAATAATGAGAAAGAAGAGCCAAACACCACTGGACAGTCTTTTTTCAATCTGTAAAATTATGAAAGATTTAATTTCTACTGAGACACAGGCACACTTGGATAATAATCAATGTTAAATTACAGTGCAGTTTAGTATACGTAAGTAATGAAAACCAAAAACATCAGAGGAATGTCAAATAACAGCCGAAGTACCAACTGCTAAAGTTTTACAGAAGATTTTAAAGTGTATAAAATCTTTGAGTTGTTACAATATAGAGGTAACAGGGGCGACATTTTGTGTACATTGAGGATTTGAGGCTAGATGATTTATTTCCTTCTTCTTGTGTGGTTTATCAAGGAAAAAGAAAATTTCAGAGGGTCTATTACCTAAGACTTCAGACTTTCAACACTTGCCTGACATGCTTTCGCTGTGACATCAGGAGGAGCTTCGGGAGCAAAGGCAGGCCTAAGTGCTGCTCCAACCTGAAGAGAAGTTATACAACATCTAATACACAGCAAACAATTAACTAAATAATTGCTTTTCATAAGGAGGCTTTGTTGCAGTTTTTCTTTATAAAGCATAGTTTCCTTTTCATTTATCCACAGACTGTTTCAGTGAGGTTAAAGAGCAGGGAGACAACTGCAGTCATACTTTTATTGTTCTGCTTACACTAAAGACATGGTTCTCTCTGAGAGAGGTCTTCAAATTTGATTCTATTTTTTGCACAGCCTAAAACTGAAAAAGCAAACTCTTCCTTCCTTAACTCTTGACTTGATGAGTAGGCCTCAAGAGAAAAAGCAATGTTCCAAACCATGAAAGACTTGCAAGACACCTAATTAGTGATATTTCCTTGCTCAGAAAGCATACAACTTTAAGGAAACAAACAGCTGAAGTTGGTCAGCTTTGCAAAGTGGCTTTGCAAAGTGAAACAAGGGAAGAGCACAAACCCCATTCACCTAATAAAGAACACACAGACATATACTTACCAGCTCGCAGAGATTTTACCTACTCTCACTGTTGAAAGCTATTTCACTAAAGGCTAATGAAAACTTCCCTTGCTGCTTTAGCTGGTATCTGAACACTCAGACTTAAGTCCGATGCTCTTTGGGATGAAAGTACAAAGTGTAGTACAAGTACTACAAACACAAGTTTCTGAAATTAAGTGAAAAGGAATTGGTTTTAATGAAAATTAATGTCAGTTTCTTCAGACTCCTAAAGCTCAGACTTCATTTGAGGAATGTCTGAACAAGATTTCAGGAACCATTACTTAAGCCCAGAAAATCTCTGTCCATCTGTTCTAATTCTGGTTATTTTATGGGGGAAAAAAACACACCAACCCTGAAACCCAGAAAACCACCAGACAAGAAAAAGACTAGATATTTAACTGCTTCACATCTCTTCAACCTATATGAAACACCTGATGAGCAGATCCATGCATAGTATTAGCAGAAACACTTTAAGGGTAGTGAAGGTTAAAAAGGAGAATTATTAGCAGTACTTGTGACCTGCTTGACAGTTTTGGACAGCAAGGACAGATGGTGAATTTTTTTCCCTTGGTAGTTCCAGACTAGATCAAAACACTTCTCCTCTCCCACAGGGAAGTGCCAGTAGAACAGAATTCTAATGGCAAAAGCAAAAGCAAAGTGAGTTAGGATGTCTTCAGTTTCAGGATCTCTCAATTTCTACGAGAGAAAGGGATCTGACTTACTCAGTGCCTGCTAGAACTTGAAGAATGGGAGCCAGATGAGGCTTAACACAGCTGCCTGTCATATTTAGCACAAGTGTGGTCTGGAATGCAAAATGATCAGGACATCCTTTCTGTAAGTCTCAACCAAGCTTAACTGTAACAGACCTTGTGAGTACAACCCATGTTTTTACCTCCTCTAGCTTATTTATTGACCAAGGACTCATAGTGGGATCTCTGGTGTGCAAAGGCCACTTACTTCAAAGCAAAGTTTTAAATGACAGTTGTTGCTAATATTTCTTGCAATACTTCCACACTTTGAAAGCAATGCTTTAAAAAAAAAAAAAAACAACCCAATGTTCTACTCTGTTTCTCCTGTATTCAAATAGTGAAGAAGGAAAAATTCTGAAACTTGCAAAACTCTGGGACTAAAACATTATATGCCAACAGAAAAGATGCTTTCTTAAGGAAGTCTGAAGAAATCAATAATAGTTTCAGTAACAAACTAGCTGAAACCGAACTCTAGCACTACATACCGCATAAAGCAAATTTCTTGTAGGGATTAACCGTAACTTTATAAACTTTTCTAAGTTATTAGCAATGGTGCTTACATTGGCTTGATATTGCTCCAGAATTACATGACCTGGAAACTCTGGTTCTGGTACAGCTGCAAACTTTCGAACAACGATTTGCAATGTTTGAAGCCCAGAAAGACGAAGTTGATCACTGTGATCTGTGGCAGCCATAAAAGCCATACGGATCAAGTCGGCTAAATGTAATACCAAAAAGTCATCTGAAGAGAAAACAGAAATTAGAAAAGAAAATAGTTTTATTAAATTTAGATTTACACATCAGTCTTTTTTTTTTTTAAGACATCAGTCTTTTATAAGATTGCTCCCAACATTTTCAAAATGCTGATGATCTAGGCTCCTTCCATTTGAATGTTAAAAAAATCCCCAACCAGACAACAAACCATAAATATTCTTATGTATGAGGAAGATTTTCTAAAAAAAGAGTTTTGAGGAAAACACCTCCAGATAAACATAGAGAGGTACTGAAAACTGGCACTGTGTTGCTACTGCTAATTATGCAAATTATGGAAAGAAAGAAAGAGTGGAGTTTTTCAGTCATACTGCCAGATACCAAACTGTGATGGTGTAGGCTGGTGCCAGCTATCACTTCTGATTGCCAATGCTTATGCAGAAACAATGCCTTCCAATACATAAGCCATGGTACTATAACCAGGGAAGTGTATTTTGGCAAATAAAAATTGCTCTACACTTTAATAGATATAGGCTTCTAATCAGAATAAGTAAAGGTTTCAATGACCACAAACAACAAATTTATGATGAATTTCATTAAGATACGAAGAGTTAACATTTATTTTAAGCACACTTCACATTCTGTGAAATTCTTTCAGTGCTTAACACATACCTCTTGAATCACGTTGTTTTCTTTCCTGAGCCAAAGTTATGTCGAAATGTGCACTGCCTGCATTTTCACACTGGCTTATAATTTTACAGACACACTCTGCAGCAAAAACTCTGGTAGACCATCGTGGATTACTGAAAGGATGGAACCTCTCATCGCTGTCAGACGTTAATATAGATGCATCATCCACTTTGGCAGTTTCTTCTTCCTGAGTGGTATCTACTGAAACTATTGTATTGAAATCTGTAGGTAAGACAAAGGAGGAAGAAAAGAATAAAAGAAGAAATGTAATATTCTGTCTTACTATAACTGAAAACTATAGAAGGACTCATAAGGAAATCTCTTCAAAATCCATCTCTCTGTGACGCCCTTCAAGCTTGGTGCCTTAAAGTAAATGCTAGAATTAAAAATAAAATGTAAGAAAACATTCATTTGATACTATTTGCTGGAAGACAAGAAATCCCATGAAAGTAAATTAAGAACGTCAGTGAAAGAAGTAAAAGAAATAAAAAAAGCCTTTTAAAATAAGTGTGGTACATTAGAAGCTAGTACCTTTCCACACAAATACAAATCTAAATGCAAGTTCTCCTCCTGCATTGCAGGTAAAATAAGACGCCCCTCCACTCCCCCAGTATTCAACATAGTAATTAACTTTCTCTGCTCAGGAGTTTCATTGTGGTATAGTACATCTGCATTATTCCTATTATTAATAGAAGAGAGTGGCTGAATATTTTTCTTGTAATTGCAGAGGACCCACAAGCCTAATTGTATCCTGAATTTTCATTTCTGATACAGAAATAAATTAAAATTAGGACTATAAATCAGCAAGAACATGAACAGACAAGACATACTAAGATGTTTACATAAACGTGTTCAATATGGAAAAGGCGATCAGAAGGGAGAAAGTCGTATTCCTTCTGAAAGAACTAAGTTAAAGGGTCCAGTGTTTCATTATGAAGGACAATGATACACTTCACAAATGCCAAGCATTCAAGAAACAAAAATACTTTCCCTCAATGACATACTGTACTGCTGCAGGCCTTATTTTCATTGTGTTTGCAACTACAGTGTACTAGGACTTACCAGCTGAGGCAGCAAGAACATCTTTACAAAGCTTCAGCCAAAAAGAGAGCTTTTCAACTGCCATTGAAGTAAGCATATGAGTCAGAGTCTCTTTGATATCTTGGCACAATCTTTCATCCAATTCTTTGTCCAGCAAGCTGAGCAATGCCCCCTCCAGGCCTATTTCTCTGATGTTAACATCTGCTAAGAACAAAGTCTGTGAGCTGAATGCTGTACATCACAAAACTGCAATAATGACCACAGAAACCCGACTGAAGGTTGCACACAAGAGTATCTTGTGAACAAGTGTCTAGTCCTGAAATACTTCTGAATAACAGCATTCATTCCTTTAATACATATCTAAATCATCTCAATACAAAACAAACTTTGAACTTCTACAGAAATGTACTAAGAACCAGAAAGTTACCGAGGGGTGGGGGGATCCTACTCTGAATTTCACAGCATTACCATCACCATAGCATCTGAGCTTCAGAGAAACATTATCTTTAGCCATCTCATTCTTCACACTGACTCATGAGGTGACTCTAAACCAATGTTTTAAGTTGAAAAGGAAATTAAAATTTTTCTCGAACAAAGCTCAAAACCAGATACATAGAAATAACTTGTTAAATAAATACGACCAATTTTTTTTTGCCTAATATGACCAATATTAAAAAGCAATTTTACTAAATGACTATAGCCTATTGAGGTGGTTTAGCACCAGCTAGTAAGAAGGAGAAAAATAACTGTTACAGCTGAACCCAGGACACCTATCTTTTTAGCAAGTTTCCAAATCAACTTGAATTGAAATCCAAAGTGATATCATTTATTACCATCATCCTCGGATGAAGCAGAGATTATTATCAGGCCTTTTAGCAAAAAACCCCAAACCTTTAGGAAGTTAAAAATTCAAGGGCACACAGGTAATCTTAACTAGTTCTCCAAAGAGGTCAACAGAAGCTTTCTGCAACAAGTTTTGTACACCTTCCCTCAATGACAGATTTTTAATTTAAGAAGAGATCTATGTGGGAAAACAAAACTGTGAATATGCATATAAAATGCTGGACCGTGAAGCAGTTACTGTAACAGATGCTGGCTAGATAGGCTTAGGTTTCTCTGTAACTCCACTTGCGTTTGCTCATTTAGTCATCTTTACTATCTACAGAAAAGCAATAGTATCTTCATTTTATCATTAGGAAAGGCTTTGGATGCTTCCATAATTAGTTAGTATATAGAAACCTTCAAAGTTAAAAGATTTCAAGAACACAGCAAAGTTTTCATACCCATAGCAGAGTTTAAAATTCTCTATCAATGTTTCAAGATCTTTGATCTCAAAACTTCAATACATTACCTGGAGTAAAATCTTCTGTGTTCTCTTTAACTAATGAAACAGCATATTCTGATACCTCAGCAGCTTCTCTTTGCACAAGCTGACGTAAGCAAGCTACCACCGCACGTCTCAATAATAAGTATGAGCTACAGAGATTCACCTGAAATATGCAAGAAGAAACAGTAAGGTGGCTAACGAACCTTTATAGTAATGCCTCAATAAAGCTAGTATTTTCAGAACAATTGCAGTTATGACAAATCTGTGAAGTCAGTAAGCATGTAATTGATGCTATTTTTGCTCAGCTATTTTTTTTTTCTTTTTTTTTTTAATCCCAAATGAAAGATATTGCAACACCTGTAATCAATTTTAACATATCGGTACTTTTAACATTTTCTCACCAAAGGTAACTTATAAGACTGGTTTGGGTTCCCACAGTATCGGTAGGAAGACCCCTGTTAACTTCAGTGACAGCTAAATCATGGTCTCAAAGAACAATGAACTCTATTCTTTGACTACAGGGTATGTATAATGGGCCTAAAAACTCAGTGCAAGAGAGAATTACTCTAATCATCCTCAGATATAACTAGAGAAATGCCAACATAACCAAGGGTGAGATGGTCAATCAGGCATTAGTAAATCCAAACTCCCATGCATGAAAGGAAGTTTATAAGAAAGGGCAAAAAGAATACTGCTGCAATTTCATCACAAAAAGTATTATATACTCAGATTACACCAAATTACATTTTAAAGAAGATGAGAGGAAGGGTGAGAGTTATTGATGAATGTATCACACTGAGACAAGTCAGCTCTCATGAGCAATTTCTGGCAAAAAAGTTTATAGCATCACCGTATTTTAACACCGCCAGGCCAGAGTTTGTTCTTTATACTGGAAAAAACATAACAGATTCACTTTTACAGGAACAAGGAAAAACACTTAAAAAACCCATGACATATCCAGGTGTATTTTTGTTGTTGTTGGGGTTTTTTGTGTTTTGTTGGGTGGTGGGTTTTTTTTTGTTGTTGGTTGGTTGGTTGGTGGTTTTTTTAATTTGTATTATTATTATTTTTATTTGCTTGCTTTCAATTTTCAGAACATTCTGAAGGAGATTCCAAAGATACAATAAAGCAGCTGTGTGGCCAGGCAAGATATCTACACCAATATCTATGCAGCTTCTTTTAAATTAAGATCAGGTTATCATCAAAAATTTATTCTCTACAACTAAGCAATTGTGCACCCTTAGCTGTTGCCATCCTTAAAATAGACAGAGCTGAATGTCTGCTGCAGGGAAGCCTTGCAGCAAGGTCATGCACCTCATTTGCCAGCAACAGGTTAATATATGTTAGTCAAAATGACTAATATATATTAGTTAACATACAGTTAAAAAGAACAACTTAAGGACAGAGTGAGATAGAATTTCAGCTTTGTTACATTAACAAAACTAAGCTTCATCTTCTGAATGTCAATGCATGCACATGAATCTACAATACTCAGAATTACATGTTTAATACACACAAAGATACAATCTCTGCATAATTCTTCTACAAGGAAAGAAATCTGACTCAGTAAGTATGTCTGCAAGATACTTTAATTTAAACTTTAAAAACAAGTGAGTTTTTTAATGCAATATTTATGCAAGCACTCTACACATTCTACTTCAAGTTGGACATGCATAAATTCCGTGCTCATTTTTAACAGGGAAAAACAGAGGATCCAGTTCAGGCTGCTGAATAGTGGAAGATGCACATTTTTCACCTGTCTCATTCTCTCATATTCTAAGCAGGGCACAGCACTAAATAACAGACACAAAATGCAAGCATCACATACAAACTTAAATGAACAAACAGTTCCCTTTCTGTACTTAACATGTTAAAAACAAAATTATGCCTCACTAAGCACATAAACGAAATGCATATCTGCCGTCTGCAGAAAGTTAGGAAGGGTCTGGTTAGGATGACAATCAAAAGTCACTTGACATGCTAAAAGAAATTACATTAAAATGGTTAAAAGGAAAAGATAAAAGGTGAAATAAAAAACACCATGGCAAACTGCAACGTTTAGGATTAACAAGGCACAGGGACCTACCAACACAGAATTATCCAACAAGATTTCCTGCACAAAAACAAATGACAAACCAGTCATGACAAAACCAAAATATAGATATCACAGTGATACCAACCACACATGGAGACCATTACATGTAAATTCTGCACATATTAAAATTCAGATTCTTACCTCAAACATACCAAACCCTAGTTTACTTAGTTCATTTATCTTATATTTAATGCTGTACACACTTAAATTGCAAGCCAGCTGCCCCTAAAATTAGTACTTAAACAGTACCAAGAGAATAGCAGAGCGTAATTATGGACACTGTACACTTTCTGTGCTTCAAAATACCTTCAATGTCTTCTAGCTCAAAAACTGATGTTCAGTACATCATAAGCTCACACAGATCAGCAATTCAGAAATCTGTGCTCACCTAAGTTAGCTTTAGAGCTAACGTTAGACATGATTAAAAGCATACTATTTCTATTCTGCTGGAGCCAAGAATTCAACTTGCAGGGTAAGCATTACTATTAGATGCAAAGCCCCATGAAAAAAGATCCAATTGACAAACAAGATAAAATACTTTCAGAAATGACGCTAGATAATGACAGGCACATATACACAATTAAAAACAAAACGAAACAGCGAGTCAGGGAAGATGTGTATCCGTTGTCTGAGTCCTGTTTTGTAAGTGCTATCATAGTCACAAACTCAACGGTCTAAATACTTTGGGGAACTGAACCATCTCATGCTCTAGGGGGTGGGAAGACAGGTGGAGGAGGAAGCCTACAGTTGCTCACAGAAACTGTGTTGGCATGGCTAGTGCTACACTTACTTATAAATGAAAGGGGAGAAGAGGCAGAAGAGGAGGGGAAAGAGAAAATGTCTATTTCAGAATTTTTAGAAGGGAAGTTTAAAGACACTGAAACCTTGGAGAGAAAGGGTGAAGAAGGGAGTTGGTTCAAATGTTACTAAAAAAGAAATTATTTGCACATTTATTTTCAAGATTATATGAGTGACAGTTCGTATTTCTACGGACAGAAGAGGAAAAGATCACTTATCTGGCCACAAATTCTTTGCCTCTCCTCTTTTTCTGCCTTAATTAAACAATGCAGTGGTAAATATCCAGTGTCTAGTGCTCAGCTTTTATACTCTACTTCCCCTTAAGATTTCCAAATGCATTGCAAGGGAGCAGAGTCACACATTGTTCTCCACTTGCAGAAATCTAAACTCATGGAGAGTCCAATACTTTATCCTGCTTCTCTCACAAGATGGTGATTTAGTAGGTGGAAGCTACACAGAGGGTGGCGAGTTTTACAAATGCAGAAGTCTGCTTGTGCGATGTTCTTCTCACAGACCTGCAAAGCACACACTCAAACCTTCTTTGTTTATAACTCTTATTAGAGATGTACTGATGTTTACTGAATGGTCAGCACCAACTGGCTGTAGTTCTGTAACAAGTTCATGAAAATGAGAAGAATTCACCCATGTAAGGCCACTGATTTTGGTGGACTCCTCCCCCAGGAAGTTCACAATTGTTTCTGGGGTAGAGGTGGAAATACAGACGTGTAAAGACACACAAACACTTGAGCCATGAAACATGCTGCTTCTTAAATGAGTAACTTTATATTAAAAATTTCCTAAAGTCCTGTATGAAGTACTGTGAAACAATTTATAAAAACAATAAAAATCAGTAATATCGTATAGACACCTTTATCATAACATCCTCTTTATTATTAAGTACTTGCTATGAGTTAAGAGAGATCATACTGTAAATGGAAGCAGACTGTACATGGACTTGCATATGATCCCAAATGCTAATACATCCTCTGAGCAAGAAAGTGACTTATATGATGTGTTGTGATTTTATCGATGCAAGAAAAGAAAAAAAAGTGTTTTACCCAGAGAAGAGAAAATGGTATATCTTAAAAGAACAAATGCTTCAAATGAATTCCAGTTATTCTGCAACCAGGAAGAAAAATATTAGAAATCCCCAACCCTACCTTACTGTCTGTGGTTTTTTTGTTTCTCTCTGATTTACAGGGAGACTGAGTGATCTTATTAAAAAAAAAAAAAAAACAAACAAAAAAACCCAAACACACACCCCCGCTCCCAAACCAAACAAACACAACCCTCACTAGCCCCTGAAAACCCACCAAGACTAATAACTATCGGAAAATTACTTTTGCTTTCTTCATTGAACAAAGCACTTCAGAGCAGCAGAGACACAGAGAATTAGGGGGAGCAAAAACAAACAAAAAGCAAACAAACACCTCCGTCCCTGCCACTTTCTCAAACAGGGCTGAAGAAAAGACTTCTGTTGATTTTTTTCCAAAGACCTAGTTTGACTATTACTTAAGTGTCAGAAATTTTTATACTGACTGCCAAGAAGTCAGTACACTGAAGCATTAGTGCTACAGAAATTACAAACCAGAGAAATCTACAGTTTTTCACCATCATGAAAAAACAAACCCAAACAAAACAATTATCACTAATTAGTAAACACTTTTTTCCTTTTTTTTTTTTTTTTTTTTTAAGTCCTTCACCTAAGACAAAAAGCAGCAGAGGAAAAAAACTGGCCAACATAAAATAGCTGGTAAAAATCCAGCACAAAGCTGTAATGGATGGTATATCCTGCCAGACAACTGGCCTTAGTAAGAGCAGCAGAATGCACTTGCAAGCACTGCAGAAGGCCAATATTTTTATAGAACGTGCTCATCTTGTAAAGCGGAAGCAGAAAGTGGGAAAAAAATTAAAAACATAGAGAACACTTGCCTGAAGGAGGATATGGAACACTTCATCCCTATACAATGATCAGTTTCTCTGGTTAAACAAGCATCTGTATTTTTTAACTGTTTCTGAACAAAATGTTTTAAAATACAAGCATATAAACTAGTAAAAATATACTCACACATAGGCAGCTTACAAGGCTAGACAAGTTAACATGTCGAGGAGCAAACATGTGAAGCTGCTGAAGGCAAGAAATGGCTTGAGCCTGAACAAGGCAGTCAGGGTTATCCTGCATCACCGCACAGCCCAGGAGGCAGGAAGTTCTTAAGGCTGCAACTGTAGTACTGCTACCTATATTCAAAATAAAAAAAGGTTTTTGTCTTTTGTTTTTAAAATATCAACTTTCTTTTCAAAACATGATACCTGCCTTTTTCCCAAGCCACCCATAACTCTTATCCTCTTGAAGGAATGAAATTTCAGTGATTAGCTACATAAAAGTTGATTTAGATCAATATTTTAAACGTCTACATCATAACTAAGACACAGGCTGGCTCCTAACTCTTGAAATATGAATACCTTCTGTTTCATGCTAAATGTATGAATTTTCAGCCCAAGGCAATGCTTGGAGAACCAGTTCAAAGGAAAAGACGTCAGAGAGACACTATTTTTGGAAAACTTGCAGCCATGGCATCTTGATTGCATAAACTCATGGCCTGTGAAATACTGCCTTACAACGAGGAAAAACACTTAGCATGTACTTTTTTGTTTATAAAATTTGAATTACACATTCAAACAATGTTTAGCAATTTTGTTGCTAAACCGAACAAAGCTGACACTATTGCATGTTGTGTACCTTGCAACTCAGGGCCTAGCGAGGTAATAAGTGCATTTAAACAGCGACCAAGGCTTTGGTGAACTTCGGCATAAGCAGGAGGCACGGTCAACAACAACATGAGAACAAGAGATAAGGTAGGTTCCACATGCACATGATACAAGGGGCCAGCTAAATCTACTATCAGCGACAGAGAGTGTAGTGCCCATGCCTGTAAAATAAGAGAAGCAGTCGCATAATATCTATACAACAGAATAAACATAAGATCTTCTAAAAATTTGATAGTTCAAGTGAAATTCAGTGAATAAGTATAATAAAAGTTGCACTTTCAGGTTTCAAAGGGACAAATGGAGAGGTAATAGAAGGAAACTTTAGGAACCTGATGCTTAATAAGCCATTTTTAGTATTTTACAAGAAACTGTGTTCTGCAAGAAAAGAACCATTTTAAATTTGTCAGTTAACAAAAAAAAAAATTAATCTGAGAGTACATTAATTTAATACTGAGCACTATTTCTTAAATGCATTCTACCCTTTGTAAAATTTCTGATGGTCCCATGTGTAAAACCAAGAGTATTATGAAAAGAAACCCCAAACTACAACAGAGTTGCTGAAACAAGATTTGGGTTAGTCTTTGCTACTTTGCACCAATAGCCAAATCTGTTTCATGCCAACATAAAGTTCTTCTCTGTGTATAGATACTGCAGATAAAGCTTAAAAAAATTCTTTAACTAACATTTAGGCAATAACATTGAATACATTCAATGTCTCTTAAAGTTGTTCTGACAGATAACAGTTTTAGTCACAGAGAAATAATGTGAATTAATCTTCAAAATATCTTGCCTTATTCAAGGAAGTATGCTGACCAAGTTCTATAGCATTGAGGCTACAAATCCCTGGTTTTTACCACATAACCCTTCAACAAAAAATGCTGTGAGATAACCATTGTAGCAGAGACAAAAACTGACGTGAACAAAAAACCCTAGGTACTATCTAGTCAAGGTCAAGATATAGGTGAATGTGAAATTAATCAATTCCTAAAACATCAGATATCGCTTTGGAAGCCAGCATATTTTAGCATTATCAGCCTCACTGATCATTAAATAAGAACTTCCCATATCTCATAATTCTTGTTGGGAAGGTGGATTTCAAGCAGGGATTATGGCTTTCATTGCCTGTGCTGCTCCAGCCATCACCTGTGAGGTATGCCTAAGAGGTTGTGAAGTGTTATTCTTGCAAGAAAAAACACCTAAACTCCAGAATATAAATCAGTTAATTTGTAACGTAACATTTTTAGGTAAGTGACAAGTACCTGTACATCAGGAGAAGTAGTGTCCTGAGACAAAGTATAAAGGATTCCAACACACGCATTCAGGTGCTGAGTAGAACCTATTCCTCCTAGGTACCTATACAGACATCCCAGAGCCAAAGAATGACCTGTTCTTGATACCACATCCCTAGCAGACTTTAGCCTATTAATTATAAGGGGAAAAAAAACCCTGTTAGTGTAATCACCAAGACTAAGGCTAATAATCACATCTCCAAATAGAATTTCTAGTATATAATCCCCAAAATATTTTATTAGACATTGTTATATTGTTAAAATTCTAAGTTCATTTATAATTTCTTATCTGAAGGAAGTACCAAAAATGTTTTAGATATGCTTACATGATGTGGCTAGAACAGCAGCCAATTTGAAAGTCTACATGCTTACTTAGACAATCTTAAATATCATCAAAACTGAGAGATGCAAGCTGAAGTCAGGCAGTACTTTTCCCTGTTAATGTCTGAAGTGACATAAATTCATCAAGGAAATCGGCTTCCAAAAAATATCATAATATGGGTCAGGTAGATTTCTCAAACCTTTTTTACAAACTCAAGCAGTAACTTACCACACTTCATGAACTTACTTGTCAAAACTGACTTGCGCTAATCCAGCAGTGAAGGCAGTGTCTGAAACCACCTGTGCCAACCTGGCCAAACACTCTGCAGCAGCACATCTTAGGAGTGGATTATTGCTTTCCAAGGCACCCATTACCAAGGTCAGGGCAGACCTTCTAACTTCTTCTGGTCCTAAACTTCCCTTGCAGTTAGCCAAATGCTGAAAATAGATATTGAATATATTAAGCAGCAAGACAGTATAGTAATCAGAATGTCTTTTTCTGGCAGTCATGAAAAAAATAACAAGACCTGCAGAAGGAATTTGATTTTCCACCCCTTTTATCTGAGAATTTCCTTTCTTTTTATTTCCTGGTTTGAGAATTAGAAGTCTAACTCTACATAAGAATACATCATTAAAAACAATAAAATCCAGCTGGAGTGCATGGAGCTCTGCCTGGGGACGGACGAGAAGCTGGCTGAGACCTTGTGGGTCAAGATTAAAAGGAGGAGGGCAGGGACAGCAGGTGGAGACCACCCAACCAGGAAGACTGACTGGATGAGGCCCTCTACTGCCAGATAGGTGCACCCTCACATTCCCAAGTCCTGGTGCTCATGCGGGATTTCAACCACCCTGATACCTGCTGGAGGGACAACACAGGAAGGCATAAGTAATCCACGAGCTTCCTGGAATATGTTGATGATAACTTTCTTCTCTAAGTAATAGAGCAATCAATCATAAGAGGGGCTATTCTGTACCTTGTCCTCAACAACAGGGAGGGACTGGTGGGGAATGTGAGGCTGGAGGGTAGCCTTGGCTGCAGTGACCATGAAACGGTGGAGTTTGAGACACTTAATGTGGTGAGGAGGGCGCACAGCAAGCTTGCTACCCTGGACTTCAGGAGAGGAGACTCTGGCCTCTTAAGGATCTGCCTGGTGGAGTACCATGGGATAAAGCCCTGGAAGGAAGAGGGGCCCAAGAAAGCTGGTTAATATTCAAGGATCAATTCCTCCAAGCTCAGGAGCAATGCATCCTGACAAAGAGGAAGTCAGGCAAGAACACCAGGAGGCCTGCATGGATGAACAAGAAGCTCCTGTTAGTGTGGCAAGACACCGGCACAGGGTGCCCAGAGAAGCTGTGGCTGCCCCATCCCTGGCAGTGTTCAAGGCCAGGTTGGATGGGGCTTGGAGCAACCTGCTCTAGTGGAAGGTGTCCCTGACCATGACAGTGGGGTTGGAACTAGATGATCTTTAAAGTCCCTTCTAAACAAAACCATTCTATGAAAAAAAAGGAAAAATTAAACTGTGAGCCTTAAACACTTAAGAAAATTGTGACATCACAAACCAATATATTATCATAGAAAACAGGACTAATCTTCACCTTGACTGTTAATCAAAACAAGAAGTTCTGTGTAGAAACATTCAAACTGACAGATGTCATGTTTCAGACACAGAGAGACTGAAACAAAGGAGGTTTACCTTTAAGGAAGTAGAAAAGGCTGACACAACATTCAACTGTACTATTTGCTGGCGTGATCCTTTTGTTTGCTTTATGGAATTCAACAACTGCTCTAACACCTGGAGCCTTAAACAAAACCAGAAAAGAAACCACAGAATCAAAAAGAAGGAAACAACTCAAGCTTTTTTATTTTATTTTAACACACATAACAAAGCCTATATATCGTAGAAACAGAGGTGGAACAAATCTATTACCTTAACTTTTGAGCATTTTCCTTCAGTTGGCATTTTATTCCTGCCTACTTCAAAACATTTTTGTATTCTACATTACAATAAGTAATCGCTCTATGAATATGAACTTTTTGCCTCTGTTTCCTTATAACACATGCATTCACAAGTAATTGTTTTATATCTAAGTAACATTAGACAGATGCTATTAAAAGCAACTGTATATGGGAATGATGCATTTTGACTTACAATTGAGAAAGGAGAAGGGAAAAGAAAAGGAAAATGCAGTTATCTGCAGCAATTAGATCAGGTCTTGAAAATGAGGTGAAGAAAAACAACCAGCAATGTGGTGACAGTAGTGGCAAAAAGCCCAGAAAAAACAGAAAAAAAACCTAAACCCACAAAAAAAAGCAGTGGGTGAAGACAAAATAATGAAGTAAATGCAAGTCAGAAGAACATATGATAAAGCATGTGGCAATTTTATTGGCAGGTGTACTCATATATAAACAGCTGCCTCAAGATTACACTGAATCCAAGCATTCCAAGCAATGAAGACATCAAGCCTCAGGACTCACATGCTATGCACTCGCCCCTCACATGAACAAAACCATCACCACCTCTAATAGTCCTGATCTGAGGTCTAACTGCAGTTGGCTTTGAAAATATAAAGCTGTTTAATTAAAAAGTAATTGATTTGCTCTAATGTTGCATTCAAGAAAATTACCAGCAGCACACAGAATAAGCAAGAGCATGCAAAAATCTTGAGAAATTTCATGCCTCAGCAACACATGTGCTTATAAACATGAAAAAACCCAAAATGCCATGTGTGCAGTAGGAAGGTTACATACACACAAACCCAGGAGAAGTCTGTGATCCCTTTCAAGCATTCTTGTACCTTTTCAGAGTGTGTTAAGACACATACTCTTGTTTCTTCCCATCCAATTTTTTTAATGAATTAGGCAGGATATGGGTTAAATTTTGCTGCAGCTTCTTACCTCTTTTGTGCTCTTTGGTCTATGGCTTTAGGTAATTGTGTATTGAGCTCTATAATAATCGTATAATATAAATAAATAGAATTTATTATAATGACAGTAACCTCTTGCTAGATATGCCTTTTCATTGTAACTTTAGGCAAAAAGTCTACTAATTTACTAGTCTGAATTATATTATTCAGATGGCTTACAGAACTGTTTTCTCCAGCGTTCAATCTCAAACACTGGGACCATCATTTAGCGCTGCCCAAATTCCCCACCGGTTACAGTTACTACTTTACCTGTGAGATTCTGCTACATGGGAAAACATAACTCCAAACAAACGTGCTGCTGCGCTGATAACAGACAATACGGGAGGTAGAGGTTTAGGTACTGAATCACCTTTTGCAACTTTCTCATAAATTGAGTAAGGGTCATACTCCAGGCTGCCGCCAGCAATGCTGTTACCTAAAAGTAGCTGGAAGAAGGAAAAAAGTGATACTCATATTTTTTACCAAGTCAAAACCAGCACTGACCCAATAACTAGAACTGTATGAACATATATCCCCATGATTATACTAGATCAAAAAGTACCTGCTCTTCAATAAATCGGTGGTCAGTCTCCTGCAGTAAGGGACCAAGTAAAAGGAGATCATTCTCATGACAAAGGGGTGGAAGCAAGAATGTTGAGGTATCAATCTGGCTATCTGGGACAGTCAAGTCAGCCAGTAACTCTTTCAGAACAGCCCAGAAGCTTCCTTTAAATTAAAGGAAAAAAAAATATTCAAAATTTACAGTTTATTACTTGCCACAAGCAACTTTGGAAGCAACATACTTATACTGCAATAGCAACATCCATCTAACATTTTTCTTAAGTCTTCAAACAGTTACTTGGAGAACACTCTGGCTACAGGGGAAACAACAGAGCACTAAGATCAGCAAACTAAGCACATACAACAATCTAGAAGTTGAAAAACAGAGACTTCTACCTTTAAAGAAGGCATAATGCCTTACAACTGCTAACCCATTAAGTTAGTTACATTTACAATTAAAATAGAGGAAAAAGGCAGTTACAAGCACAGCCATATTTTCTTCCATTTCCTGAAAAATAATGCTGTGGAATGTATTACATAACCACACAGGAATACTTGGACTTGGCAAGCAGAGGTAATTTAAACCATCCATAAGTCTGATAAATAACCAAAAGCTGCAGAATGTACTCCCCTCTTTCAGGAGTTTGCAAAAAGCAAAGCATGAGGAATTTACTGTAGGTTACATTATGACAATTTACACTGGTAGCTTAAGCTATCACATAGTTTGGTACATGCTATTTCAAACAAGATTGTACATTATACATAAACAGCAAATTCTAAGTCAGACTACTTTAGGTTTTTAAAATAGTCTTCTGCAGTGAGAGAACATTTCTAGCACTGAACCACACGTGATGAGAAAGGTCTAGTTTATCTGTTCAGTAAAATGTGTTGAAAAACACTTGCAGAACTGATCTTAAAGAATGTACACAGTCTTTATGAAGATATTACATTAAAATTTACCTCCAGAGCACTATGATTGCAAAGTCAAGTCCTCATGAAATGGGGAGTATTAGCATTAAGAGCAGGCTTAACTCCACATATCAGTATTTTGCATTCAATTTTGTTGTTAGATGATCACACCATTACCCGTTTTCACTCCAGCTGCTGAGAATTTTTCAACACGTGTGATAGCACAGTTATCAGCATCTCATGAGCAGAATCATTTGTATGGCTGGAGCTGGTAGCTCCAATCACCTATTTTACCCTTCCTCAATCTTGAATACATCTGAGAAAGCTGACTTCCCTACCAGCAATCCCCTCTCCCCAACCAGGCTCTCTTCCTGCAAGCTTCTGTTGCTTTTACTGCCTCCCTGACTAAATAGCAAGTATGTCGTTTTTCCCCAAATGCTTACATCAAATCTAAATGCAAAAGACTAACAATATCAAATATATTCCAAGATGCACAGATAGTGTGCAAAAGGGACAGAAAGAGAACCTTTTAAGAAACAATATTAAACAACCAGAAATTGCTTTTTCCATTATTATCGATCACAATTAAAAAAAAAAAAAAGCCTTTCCTATGAAAACATTTTTCAAATAAAGTTTAACAGAGATACTCAGCAACTTTTAACCAAATTAACATTTGTTTTAGCTCCAGACACTTGGCCATCCTCAACATGTCAAGTAGTATTACCCCAGTATAAAGCAGTTCAAAGTACCAAGCCAGAACGCTGCTCCAGCATTCTAGCTATTCATCTCATTCTATTAAGAGAAGTGAATGCTTTTATTGAATTTTATGGTTTAGACAGTAGGACACAACAAGCACAAAAAGCTGAAGAATGAAAAGAACCCTAATGAGTTGCCTGACAAAACACATTAATTTCAAGCCACAGAAAACATCAAATCTAATAATCAAAGTGCAAACTACTGAAATTATTTGTGTGAAATTCTCGAATTGGACATTATATTAATTGAAATTCTTACATTAACAGGAAATAAATATTTTGGCCTCAAAAACATGAGCACATTATAATGCAAAACTAATGACACATGAAAAATTACACGAATAAGAATCATCGTCTTAGAAACAGAACTAGCTTTTCCCATCTTAACAAGTTCATATTTCGGGTCAGCTAAATTGCAAAGTCTTAACCATTCACACACGATGGAAGACAGCAACTAACACGTTACATGTATTTCACTGATTTTCAAGCTAACCCAATACATTTTGCTCGTATTTGTCATTGCTGAAATAATGCAAAAAATCGGCTACTACTCATGTACACTCACAGTAAGCCTTCATAGAACTCTGCTGTTTGAGCAGATATCAACTTTTAGTGATAACAGAAAGCAGTAAGAGATCAAAGCAGAAAGAGAGCAGGAAAGGACCAAGCAGAGCCTAAACAAGTCCTGGTATCTCAGGCCTCAGAAATCTAAAGGTTTGAATTGAGAAAGAGGCTGGAACTATGAATATAGAATCTGCTTTCAACTGTTTATTTTGCTGGGTATTTTGTTTTGTTCCTATTGTGCTAAAGCATACAAGTGTTGCACATTATTTGCAAACACTAAAAGCTTGAGTTAAAGCTCCTAGTATATGTTCCCATCACCAATTTTCTCAAAAAGAAATAATTTGCAGGTTTCTAGCCCCTGGCTAACTACCCGGATTGAAGAAAATTAAAAGAAAAGAAATAAAACTATGAACTGGTGAAAGCTTCTCATTCAGTGTATCACTGAGCAATGCAAAATGTGCTAGACTGCAACATGGGAGTACTCTTAAAATTCTTCCCAGTGGTAATAACTAAAATTAGATATTGAAAAATGCATCCTTGGTTCCATAACCATAATGTTTTTTAAAAATCCTAGTATTTGCATTTATTTCACAGTTTATGCATGAAGCTGTTATACCAGAAAGAACAGTATGTGTTTAAGCTTTACCTTAAAAACTCTTCTTTGCATTTTTAAATGATGCCTACTTATACATTAAAAATATATAGCAGACCTTGAAAATAAGCTCTGCCAATATATTCGTTTCTCTCTTTCCCCACTCTCATACTGCTGTACTACAAACAAGTGGACAACTCTGAGACTACATCTGTCACATTACTGGTTTGATTCTAATGCTATTCACAAAGCTTTCAGCCGAGTGACCACTTATTTATCAGAAACCTTTTAAACTTTTTATTTATTTATTTGTTCTAGAACGCAGCATCCTCAGCTAGGATGCTCACTCAGAAGTGTCAGGTTTTGCAGATCACATTGCAAAACACTGTATATTTTTCAGTGAAGTTAGATCAAGAATGATGCCAGAGACTCATCAGGGACTGTACAGATATGACAAGGGGCAATGGGTTTAAACTTAAACAAGGGAAGTTCAGGTTAGATATAAGGAAGAACTTCTTTACTGTGAGGGTGCTGAAGCACTAGAACAGGTTACCCAAAGAAGTGGTAAATGCTCCATCCCTGGCAGTGTTCAAGGCCATGTTGGACAGAGCCTTGGGTGACATGGTTTAGTGTGAGGTGTCCCTGCCCATGGCAGGGGGGGTGGAACTAGATGATCTTAAGGTCCTTTCCAACCCAAGCCATTCTATGATAAGAAACCGCCAAACCCAGCCATACCCAAATATTTGTGTTCTATACAGCATGGTCCCTGTAATAAAAGAACAAAACAAGTAACTTGCTCTAAGGGATGGAGGTGTCATTTTCAGTTGTTAAAGCCCAAGTCACAAATGCGTATTATACACTTTGCTTCAAGTGTTATTTACAGACTTCTAATGTGACAACAGCTTTAAGACAAAGGTCAGGGATTTATCCTTACAAAGATTCACTTGGCAGTTGCCACTAGATGGAGCAGATTATTTGAGTAAGGATTCCCTTCTATGATACAGAGGACACAGCCAATGCAGTGCCTGGTTTCTTGATATTCTCTCTGTCCTGATGAAATACACTGTACCTCTCTTTACTACTGACAAAACCACTCTAGCTCCTTATTTCAGTCCACATGGTACTCTATGGCAAACAATTTAAAGATGAAAAAGGTATTTAATGTTTTAGCTGAACTGTTAGACCTGTCTAACTACAGTGCATAGTTATTAGATTAGAGGACTAGATTTTAAATACTCCTAGTTATGGTCTGCTACAGAAAGATAAGTCTATCCCCAGATTTTGTGAAAATTTTCTTTAAATACTATTTTTTTATCCACAATCTGCTCAGAATCAGATTAATATATCTGTAATATCTTTGAAACAGTTAAATGAAATTCAGTAGACTATACGCAACTAATTTACGCTAAGATTACACCTTTCTGATTTAGGATTCAATGGAAAATAAAACAGGAGCCAGAGAAAGTAAATTCTTCAAATAGTTTAAAATGGCAAGGTTATCTACATTCAAGTTTCAACTAAAAATAAGGCTAAAGTCTGTATTTGTAATGGGGTGGAAGAAGATCACAAACACTAGCTTTTCAAAAGCACAGTGACTTCACTATAATTTCATTACGTTTAAAAAGAGAGAATAAAATCTGCTTATTAGAAAAGGAACTAATTCTTGTTATCTGAACATAAGTTGAACAAAAATTTGAAAATGAAACCATGGTATTTTAAATGCATTTCTCTTCATAAGGAAATACGTACCTTCATAGGTCTTTGGAGGTAATACTGCTAGTAGTTCGTAAAGTTTATGTCTGTAAACTGTTGATGGTGTTTTTAAAGAATTTCCATATGATTTATATATTGAAGAAAGCCTTAAAATATAAAAAGCACATCAATGATGTTAAAGCCTTTAAGCATTATGCACCACCTCCTGTTTCATTTGTACCACTCTACTGAATACTTTCAAAATCTATACATACTGTAAGTACAGGTTTGATTTGCATTACCCATAGAAGAAGCAAAACAATTTATTTCACATGTTCTGACAGAATGTCTGTTCTCCATTCCCAGACCTTATTTCTATATAAAATTAGAGAAATAAACAAGGTTTTCTATTTCATTTTATTGTACCTATATTTATTATAATTAGCTTTCTTGTGGGAATAAGTCAGTTAACTTAGAGCCCAAATACATTATTACCTATTCTTCAGGCAAAAGTTTAAAAATTATAAAACCCTTTCAGGCTTAGCTCTGAATCTAAATATAAAAAATACCCATGTCTAAAACATTTTGTCCAAGCATATTCTTGAACTATTTTTTATTTTATAAAAACTGGCCACGAATATACACGAATGTGTATGATTGATTAAAAAAGCACATCAAAAACACTAGCTTAACAGAACCATGCTATATTTTTTTCCCTAGCTTTTTTACACAATACTGGAATCTGCAAACACATTATCATGCCAGCTAAAGCCTGCTGAATTCTGTACTCTTATTTTTGTACCTTGGAAAGAAAGTTCTTCAAAAGGTGCACTAAATCAATACAAGGAGATTGCTCTGTAGCTTTTAAATCTCATTTAACAGTTTAATACAAACACTTACTGTGTCAATAAATCAACAGCACTTGGAAGAGGAGGAAGAAGTCTCTGAACAACTTCATCCGTAAGAAGACCAGCACAGTGTGAAACAAAGCTTTTGATAGCTAGAAAAGGAATTGGATTTTAACTTACTTAGTGCGAGATATCTAGAAGAAAAAAAGTCACATTAGTGAAGTAATCACACTATTACCTCACTAATCATTTAAAAGTAGAAGAAAACATGCAATTTTATTTTTTAAATATTTTGACCAATAATTAAAGAAACCAATATAAATCTGAAATTAAAAAATTCGTATTTCCAGATGCATTGTTTTGGTGTCTCAGCTTGGATATTCATACCCTGACTTTTAACTGCATATATAAATGCAAGTAGTTTTTGCTTTTTGTTGTGAATTGAGTTATGGAACATAACTTCATGATAACAGTAAGATAAAAAAAGGGGGGAAGGATGACGGCCAGATGATCTACTGCTTACTTCACTAGTTTTATATTTAAAATTAGCTTAATTGCTGTACTTTAAGACTTTAACAACTTATATGTACGAAGTACTTTCCATTATTTATGAAAATTAAACTTGAGTTTAATTTTCAAGAAGTACCTAGGGAATAAACGATATTAAAAAAAAAAAAGGAAAAAAATAAAGGTTAAAAGGTCAATTGTTTAGGTTACTTCCAAAATGAAATTACTATGGAACTCCACACTTTCCTATAGATTTTAACAGTGAGAGAGAGGGATGATCACGATACTAGGGTTCACATTTCTGTAATGCAAAGGACCCTTTAGTACTCTAGAATACATGACTGAAACACATTTGTGTTATATCTGAAGACCAATGGAGTCACCTCTTGGAAACCCAAATCCACAGCATCTAATGATGAAAAATTGCAACCCGCCAGACAGCAGCCAAATACATAGCACTCTTTAATGGCTGAGAACTGCAACCTCCTTATTGTATTTTTACCTGAGTCTTTCTGCTCTCACATATGCGTTTGACTTCTATTTTGCTTACAGTAAGTTACCTATTAGGAACAGAACTCCTATTTACCAAATATAATAGATTGTATAAACAGCAGAGTACCCCCTGGTTTGGGTCTTCATTCATTACTGTGATATGTAGGTTAAACAAAAGACAAGCAACCTTTCTGATATCATTTACTGTTTGGAAATCAACTGATTAGAAGAGCGAAAGAAAAAAACATCTTGGGTCTTATTTTCGGTTTTTTGTTTGTTTTTCAAAAATGAAACATAAGTAAATATATACATACACAAGCATGTATGTTGGGGAGTTAATACATTCTTTACAATCCAGTGAAGAAAATCAATATTAAGTATCCTTGTTCTTTAGGAAGGAAAAATAAACAAATAGCCCAACTATAAACATGCAGGGAAAGACACAGTAAATCCTGCTTACCACAGAGAGCACCAGCACGACCTTCCAGTGTTACTTGCCAGGTAAATGAATCTCCTCGTGTCTTCTCTGTTTCTAGGTCTTTAGGAGATGATGGAAAGATACACTTCCACAGTAACAGCATTCGTGGCAGATGGTGTTGGACAACTGCGGGACCTGTAAATGTTAACAGTTATCATGCCAATGTAAGGATTAATAAAATTTCATTTTCTCTTTGGTACTTTCTCCTATATTCACAAAATCTTCACAGTAGTGAGCAAAATTTTATGCTGTTTTTCCAGGCTTCTCATATATAATTTCTCAAATGTTTACTGCCTTGGTACTTCATTTTCATCCATAACCACATACCCACTGATACATTTATTAGTATGCCACCAAGCCGACCAGAATATGTTTTACTAAACACAGACCCTGTGGATCACGAGCGTAAGAGATGTAATAAGCAATAGTGATGTTCAGAAAAGCAAACATTTGTTATAGGTTAACACACAAGATGTGTTTTCCCAAATTTAAGAAAAAACTGGGAGCTGCTGGGCAAAAGTAACAGCTGAAAATATGAAAGATGTCTTAAAAACGTGAACAAAATGGATAAAATATGTTCTTCATTAGTAATTTAGTGATCACAGTTGATAATCTGACCACTAGTAAATATCAGAAAGTTCTATAAGATTTAAATGCCTGACAAGAGGGAAATACAAATGATTAGCTCATTTTGTACTGATATAGATGTTACAAAATATAAGTGCAATTCTTCATGACCACTTGACATGAAGTGGACATGAAGTGACATTTGGTTGGACTGACTTTGAAATTTATCTTCTACATTTCATTAATATTGCTCCCATTCAGTCACTGCTTTTCAGACTTTGCTCCCAATGAGCTAATAGCAAATTTAAAAGAAATAACACTTTTATTTAGAAAGATTTTCTAAATATTCCAATTAATATTAGGGGTTTGTTTTAGTATTATTTTGCAGAGGTAAATTAAATGAAACATCCAAAGAACTAAAGTCAGAGACAGAACACAGAACAGCTTGATGTAATTTAAGAAAAATTGTAGAAAGCTACTACCTAATGTCATGAGGGCAGCTATCAACAGCCATCCAGCCTGTGTTCGCTGCAGTGAAATGCGACTGTTCTGAGAAGCAGAACACAACAAATCCTCTGCTACTGTCATGATTACCTTCAAAGTTAAAGAGAAAAATAGAGCATCAGCATCTTAGTAACTACGAAATGTAATTTCAGTTCTATTTGCTGTGATACTTAATTCTATTTCAGTGTCCCAAAATAGAATGTTATCTTTCCCTCAAACTCTGGCAATAAACTCAGGCTCATGAAGTTGCAATGACTGACTTCAGTACTAGAATGGGACGGCTTCGACAGTTCTGTGGGGTACTACGTAAGATACATTGCTGCTTTGTCCCCTTTCTTTTATCAGCAGTACAATGACAGGTGACAATTCTCACAGAATGGTGTTGCAAGTATAGAAGTGTTCTGACTATTTATGTCACTATGTAGAAAAAGGATAGCATGAGACATATGAGTTAGAGCTCAGAAGAAGCTGTGAGAGGGATAACAATGTTTTTCTCCTTATTTTAGAATAAGGTCTATCATTATCTCTATCAGTATTTTAATCAACAAATGGTCTAACTAAACAAACAAGTTATAATAGTATACTTAAGAATTAATCCTATCTTAGCTTCTCTGCAATAATTGCACATGCCTACTATTATGTGCTAAATGTAAGGTGACAATCTGCACTCTTACTTCAAGCACAAGCTACCTAGAGTTTACATGTAAGAACATGCACTGTGTCTATGGACAATTATGGCTACAAATGCTAAAAGTATTCTGCAAGTGGTTTGCTTCAATCATGTTTCCCATACATCAAAAAGTATTTCTTACATCTTGCATTATGTCTGGTCACCAAAACAAACTGCTTATAAATTAGTATTACAAGTAAGAAGAGTGATTATCAATATCATTAAAAGCCTCAGTATAGACAACATCCTTCTATCTTTTTTTTTGCACACTATAATTTATTTGGATAGTATAGACAACATCCTTCTAAAATTTATTTTCATGCTTACACAACATGCCACGAAAGCTTGCTTTATGTAAGTTTGAAATTTGTTCACTTCCAAAACTCAGTATTTTGAAAATGTTAGTTTCCCCAGTTCCATAATGCTATCAGGTGGCTGCAAATGAAGAAATCTGTTTTTATAGATTCCTGATAGAGTTAAAATATTTAATTCTAAAACAGTACCTTTGTTAAATTATACTACTGAAAATCACTAAAAGCTTACTATAATTAAATTACCTGTAAGACAAACATCCTAGAAAGGATTTCATTTAAAAATTTGTGACAATTTTTGTCTCTATATACTAGGATGTCTCATTTTTGAAGGATTTTTTTGAACTGTAAGCACTAGTACAGAATGCTAAATACATACAAACCCACTAATTATTTTGTTTTCCTCAATAGGTTCTGCCTGCAACTCTAACTGCTCTCTCAAAGGAAAATACATTAACATAACACAGCTTCTGTCCAGGTCACTACTGTCTATGTTTGATATTTCCTTTTCAAAACTGCTCTATTTAACACTGGTCTCTTTCAGCTCCTCAGAAGAGGAGCTAGTCTGGAATCTGGCAGTGTTCCTAGGAGAGAATGGAAAAGGGCTTTTGTCAGCTTCTCTGTTCTCCCCTCTGCCAGCTTAGCACAGAATAGTGTTTCTCCCACACTTTTCCATGCCCTCCCATACCTCCTCCTGGCCCTATTTCATCCTATTATTTTCCTCTAAAAGAAATCTTTGTTAAGAATTAAGTTTCTCTGTTAAATAGAAACTTTAGCTCTGCTTACTTAGGTGTATAGTATTTGAATGGCACTTCTTGTGCCATTCTTGGCACTTCTTGTGCCCATTATAACTGGGCAAACGATATTAATTTTGTTCTCTCCCCATGGTCTTTAAGTAATCGTGACAAAAAATTTTCAAAAGCTAAGAAAAACAGGCTTTTCAGGCTTTTTGTTGTTGTTTTTTGGGTTTTTTTTTAAACATTTATAAATTGTTTCATCAGCAATTGGGACTTTGAATGTGGAGAGCTGTAGCTAGCAATGTCTATTAAGGACTGGCATGGAACTGTTAGTCCTCAACAATGCAGAAGGGGTGGGTTGGGATCACTGCAAGTCACTACAAGGGATGTTATTCCAAATGTACTAAAGCATTCCTTTCATCTTACAGTGGTGTAAATAACAAAAACCCTCACAATCCTTGAATAAAAGTGTGCCACTTCTTCTCTAATGTCCACTGGCTCTGGAAAAGATATTTTCAGAACCGAGAATGTGTTTACATTACGCAGAGAATTAGCATGTACTACTGACATTTACGTTGCACTGTGGTGTTCCAACTGCAAGTATAACTCCATGGATGAAGTTCTCATTGAGATAGAAACAGCTTTGCCTGGTCTGTATTTCTACATCTGTATATCCCTAAAACTTCAGAGCACAGTATGTCCTACCTGTACTAATGGAGAGACTGGATCTTGGAGAGACTGCAAGTTAGACTTTGTTAATGCAAGAAATTGGTTTCTGTTACATTCTGTAAAATTAAATGAAAGTATGTATCTGTTGGACTTGATAAAAGATTTCTTTGGACTTGTTCAAACATTTTCAAGATAACACATAATTGCTGTTATTGGTGTAAGCACTGACTAAACTGTACACTGGAGAGTCACTAATAGGCCTGGGAAATATTAATTCAGCTTAATCTGTAGTTGAATGAGTTTCTTTCTAGGAGACTTGTTTCCAACATCACAGCATGCAATAGTCTGTGTATATACATTTAATCATGCTTTTAAATAAAAAAAGATCTTTTCCTTCGCAAAGTCTACTCCAAACTAGCCTTTTCTCACCATTAACACTGTTGAAATGACAGCTTTCTAATTTAAGCCAACATCAAACTGGGCCAGAATTGCAGGTGGTTTGATCTTGCTGTAAATAATTTAGTTTGAAATTTTGAAAAATGTAACTCTACTGAATAAATGTTTTCTCCAGGTAAACTTTTTCTTAGGCTGTCCTTACAGCTCCACAGAACTGACCTCTGTCCCAAAGCAACAAACTTATCCCCCAGCAAACTTCCTCATAAGAAAAAGGTAACAGTATGAGTGGTTTAATAAAGTAATTAGTGACATTTCTTGATAAATTCAAAATCCTGACACATGTGAGAAAAATACTTGCTTATTTGACTTATGGTATGCTTTAAAATCTCCTTCTCGAGGAAATAAAGTATCTCATTACTATACTGGGTTATGTGATCATGTCATAAAGAATATATGCAAATTCTACTGCAAAAAAACCCAACAAACTGCCTGTAAGTAAAGTGTTCAGACCATACCTTCCCTTTTCCATGTGGAATTCCTAAAGGACAATGTTTTACTGCACCCAGCAAAGCAGCAACCGCAAAACTGTAGCCAGTTACTGCTTCTGGGGAGGATTTCAATGTATTAAGACGTTCAATGCAACGATCCAACAGTAGGGACACATAGGAGGGCAATGCTACTGCAATACAGCGTAAACACCAAGCTGCCGTTAGTCTAACTGAAATGCTGGGATGAAGAATGACAGAAATTACTGCTTCCAGAACTCCTGAAAAATAAAATGCATTAATACATTTAAGAAATAGGCAAGCAGATTGTGAAACAAGCAAAAATATGTGCAAATGACTGGTAAACACACCACCATCCAGTGTCTGTACTTCTCTTTAAGAAGTACTATTGATTTTTATTGGGAAATATTTCTTATCAAATTGAAATACCCAAATACTTTTCAAAAAAATTACCCTGAAAAGTAACAACACGAAGAAAACCTAACATATTGTAGAGTTACCCACCAACATGCACAGAATACATCTGTAAGTATTCTTAAGGAAGCAGAAATGTAGTAGAAACAGATGTCCACTTGAACACATCCAGAATAAATGCAGCTAAATAAAGGTAGATGAAGATACACAGCTCAAATGAACAGATTTACTGTAAACATTACAAAGTGTTGGACTTCAAATACAACCTTTAACAGAGTTAAATTTGATATGGATTTTTTTTATTTTTTATTTTTTTAATTAATGTACTATTGCAGGTCAGAGAAGATATAGAACTCCTTGGACAATACCTGAAGATTTCCTACAGCATGTAAGCTAACCAAGTCCTTCCTTGTTCTGTTTTCATGTTTTTTTTTGTGGGGTTTGTTCAATGTTTTTTGTGGGTTTGTTAGTTTAGTGGAAGAAAACAGAAAAGGATAGAACTACTAAGGAGGTCCAGGTGAGAAGACTGCACACCAGAAGGAAGGTTGCGATGGTCAATGCCAGACAAAGGATCCTGGCAGATTTGAAAGAATGGACTGTCTAGCCACAAGAAATCAGAGAAGATCACAGTGAACAAACGCATGTATTTTGTACTCTGGTTCACAAAATAATTCAGGGATTGTACCTGTACTAGAATCTTGTAGTAATGGTGCTGCTGTAGTTCCCAAGCCACAGATGAGACTTCCGAGCTCCTGAAGTGCACACACAAGCACATGCTGACTTGCTGTTACATCTGTTGTACTAATTCTTGTTTCCAAGTTACTGTCACTCATTGCAGCATCTGAAAACACAATATAGGAAGAGCCCCATGAAATCATTACCAGAATGAAACGAACAGATCAGAACAAAGATTTTGCTCTGATAAGTTATTTAGATTGCCGAACGAGTGTTTATCATTACCATTATTATTATTGAGCAAACTCTTTTCATAAAGGTTACCTTCACTGAGACAAACACATTTCTTTTACTCACATGGATAGTGTAGTAATATCTGTGAGGGCAGGTGGGAAGCTGAAATGGAAACTACCAAATTGCTTATCTTTAAGTGATAGGGAACAGTGGCTATTAAGAAGCATGCTATTCTCAGCCTCACTGAAAGTGACTTGAAGAGGTCATGCTTTGGTGCAACTTGCCATTTACTACATAGTAGGACAAAAAAGAACGAAAGAGTGAAACAGTGTAAGTAAGCAAGCAAGAATTGGGGGTGGGGTGGGGAATAAAAAGGGAGGGAAAAATCTGGAGGTTTTGGAAAGTTCGTCTTTTGAGACATAAATGATTACGTCAGTTGAGACATTTAATATTTAGGTATTTAACTGGGATACAATAAGCAGCTGTATACCAGGGGATGACTGGTTATGCCCAGCATTCTCTTTCTTTTTC
>NW_009919930.1:0-23444 GCF_000696875.1 Nestor notabilis | reverse complement strand
TACAGGGACAATGGTGGGAGATGAGCAGCTTTTTTTGGAAGCTGTATACAAGACTTTATCATGCAAAAGATGCTTTCTCCAGGAGAAATGCTCATTTTGTCAACCAGGAACAAATGCTTCTTTTTGAACCATCAGTAGCGTCAGCTGCTCTGAACAAGGCAGCAGAATCTGGCTAGACATACATTAGCTGCCAATCTAATTTATCTTACAATACTGTCTGTATGCTATTACTGCATGTATTTATTATTTTATTTGTAATTGGTTAAAATGATATCACCAGGGAAGAGTGTTAAAAGAGACATGTACACATGTGTGAGTATACACACACAAACAAATAAGCAGCTTAAGCTAAAAACAAAGCAGTCCGGTAAAAGCCCTCTATATTATTATGGTAATAAATCAGTACTATATATTCTATTTCTGCAGTCTCTGGATTAGGAAGTTAGACAATCACTTAAAAAGGAAAAAAAGAGGCCCAAATGGATAATCTTGTTAGACCCATACCCACAACTTTCTTCAGTTTCCAGATGGCCTGACAAATCTCCTTGGCAGCTGCAATTTGAGCTTTTTCCCCAAGAAGGCCTCCTACTGTAGCTCGAAGGATAAATGAAACACAGCGGCGACAGCCGATAGCATCTATCTGACTCTGAATAGCCTTAGGGTGAGACTGAGACACGAGATGCAGAATATGGGAAAGGAAGGCAGAGAAGTTCCTTTCAAGCCATTGTGCTCCTAATGTAGAGATGAATACCACATATGCCTGGAAGAAATTTGAAAAGAAAACATATTTTAGAGCAATATCAGCCAGAAAACCACTGCCAACTATCCTGCATACATTCATTTTTTTACTGTCACAACTAAAACATCACTAAATTGAGGTTATTTATACATTTACACATCCACAAATCCCATACATTCTTACTTTTACGTAGCTGTAATTTTTGTTTTAATCTATTTAAATAATGCAAATTACTATCAAAACTGTACTGGCAATATTGTAGCCTGCTTTGACTGTAAGTTAATTCAAGCTGCTTGCCCATGTTATTTTATCCTAGAGTGTGAGAAATGGCAGTTTATCCTGCACAGGCACTTGTTATGTAAAATATTGTGCTTGGTCTCACTGAACAAGAGCTTCCAGCTATTTAACATTCTGCACATGGAACCCAAATTTAATGTATGAATGCATTTTAAGAACTACTATGTTACAAAACTATAACCCATAACCCTGAGAGAATTTTGTTATTATAGACTTTGCATTAGGGAATATTTGCAGTGCCCAAGCACTGTTCTTCATGTCAATGAATTTGTTTGCCTTGCAGTGGAGGTACCATAAAAAGACTACATTTGTCACAACAAAGACAAAGAATGCAGAGTCACTTTACAAATCTAATCACAAGACCATTTATTTTGCCACATAATATGCTCCCTTACAAATGCTTTCCATGTGCACGTGTTGGATTTTTTAATGAATAGATGTGTTACCATCAAGAAAAAGGAATACAAAAATTGAGAATATGCAAATGAATGCACAAAATTCCTCATAAGAAAGTCCACAACTTCTACCCATATCAACAAACTTCTATATTTGCCCCATACGTACTTTGTCTAGTGTCTAATATTAACAACAAAATTATTCACATAAAGTGAAGTACTATAAATGGAAAAATTGTACTGTTAGATCCTGTTAGCATCTAATAGCTTGACAAATACTACTTAGACTTCATAATGTACCAGTACATTATCCCTGTTTCACAGATTTGAAAACTGAGGAATTTAACAGAATAAATAAGACTTGTGAAGAGTCATACTGCCATGGCTGCAGTTACAACTACATCTTGAACCTGGCTTTGTTGTGAATAAATATAAATTCTTCTTCCATATGTAAGAAGAAATCTTCAGTGGTTTTCTTATTTTTTAATTTAAAATAAGCTGCAATTCACATAGTAATTAATACATTTTATAACTGCAAGTGTTTTTTATTCACAGGCACTGACATATGCACAATTTCTCAAGTTTTCCTTAAATAAACACAGCACTATTTTAATTAGTTCTGGTAGAGTTAGACTGTACTTTAGCACAGGTACTATTGTGTTAACGTAGAAATGCATGAAAAAGGAGACAACCTCCGAAACGCAGTACAAATAGTCAGAACAGTGAACTATCTATTCCTGGAAAACTAATAAAACCACCATGTATACAGAACACCCTAGGAGTCTGGCATGCATTTTCTAGGCAAATAGCTGTCAAGGTATTATTATTCCCCAGCTTTTCTGTCTCTCTGCCAGAAGTTAATGCTTCCACCCAGCATGATCTGAGCATGGAAGACAATTTGTGAGCACCTTCTAGCTGTTTCAGAGCAAAGTCTGGCAGCTTCTATCAGTAACTGAGGCTAATTTACAGATTTTTTTGCACTGCAGAAGTTGAAGTGAACTGAAAAAGACCCTTTACTGGCAAAGGGGATGTATCAAATAGCTGTGGGGACTGTAACATATTAAAATACAGCTGTTTGGTATGTAGAAGTTCATCATGCCTTTAGTCTTGATTCAGAGGTTTAACATTTGAAGACCTAGGTCTTACCATGTAAATGCTATTTAAGATACTATTTCCAGAAAAAAAGTCAATCTAATATTATCTGAAAAATTTATACTGTTTTACCAGCATGCACTATATGGTCTGACTCCAGTCCTGCTCAGTTAACAAGGTTCCATCCTCTAACAGAACACAGCAAAACAGATATTTGGTTTGTTCCCCACTAAATTCTGTTTCCCATATTTTTCATGCACTTACTCAAATCAAAACCATTCTTCCAGAACAGGACTGGGAATGTCCCTGTATAGAAGGAAACAATCCCCTATGTAACTTCTCCCTTTCATTTTTAGACAGGTGTTTAGTTTTAGATTAAATATTTGAAGAAAGTCCTTATTTATATCACTTGAAATTTGTATCACATAAAGCTTTCAGAAGTAATACATATTTAATTTTGAAAAATGCAAACTATCAGGCAAACAATAAGCAACAACAAAAGTCTACATTGTAGCATAACTCAAGACGTAAACCCTTATTTTAAAGTACACACGTTTTATCATGGATACAAAAAAAGGATGAAATAAGAAATACATGGAGAGCAAAACAGATATAGGGATTTTTAGCAAAAAATCATAACTAACGTAATCCAAACCTGAGTGACTCCAACTCTAACATCTCTGCTGACTGAACTGGTCCCTTTCAACATATCGCCACTGGCTCGTAGAAATCCACAACTTCCACGCAGAAATCCAGTTCCCAATAGCTCCATCACTTCTTCCAAAGAGATTCTGCGGAAGTTATGCCTGGTGGATGCTAAGAATAGGTGTAAATCTTTAGAGGGACAGCTCTGTAGAGCTTGCTACATTTTAGAAGAAAAGTTTCAAGTCTAATTGTTTTAGAAAAAACAACTTGCACAAGTTCAGTACCACAATCAAATCCAAATGTTGTTTGAGCATAATTTCACAATAGAAATGAAGACATCCTGGGACTCAGTGTTCCAGCAAACCCAAGTATTTTTCAAGTTTTTCTGATTCAGCTAGCTTTAAATAGTTTAGGCCATCACCTCGTATGTCCACATAGATTTACCCTCCCAAAGTATTTACCATCTAATCTAAACTACCTTTGCAAAAAGGTCAGTATGGCCTATTCCTACCACCCAAGTGTCACGAAAGCCCTAACTAACTTATTCCAGTTTACCATCCAAGACAACCCTCTATTCCAAACTCCAGAAAGGGCAGATTACCTTTCTGCTGTGCTTACCCAGATAAGGACACAGCTACAAGTTCTCTTAGAAACAAAAGTATCTCACCTTAGTATTAAATTAGCCCTACAAAAGAATAAGAATAATAGGATATGCTTACGATCTTCTAGGAAAATTATTTATCCTTAATTCCTATTCTGGTGTTTTATTTCTTGACAGAAAGTTCATTTAAAATACACGCTGGGGCATGTGTGTGCAAACAGCATGACAACTGCACACTGTGCAAACTAAGTGGCCTAAAATTTTCAGTGCATTTTTCCTTCTCTTCCAAGTATTGAAATGGAAAAATGAATGAGAGGATTAGAGATAATCATGTCCAAAAAAGAACCCCCCAAAACCCAAACAAATCTCCCAAAACCAGCCCAGTTATCAGCAGGTTATTGAATACAATATAGAAATTTCAGAACTACACACTTCTTTATGTACTGCTTCCTCCACCTCTCCCCACCCCTCTTCTAGCCTCACCTAGCTTCTGTCTCACTTAGCTTTCTCTTATTTTAACTAAAAATAACTAAAATAAATTTAAAAAGCCAACCAAACAGTTGACAAGCTTCTTATTTAATCTTATCTTAGCACTTTAAACTTTGTAAGAAATGTGGCCGTCTTTCTAAAGAAAAGTACTGAGTCCATAAAGAGCTCAGGGGTTTTTTTGGTTTTGTTTTTTACTTTATTCGAAAAGAGAAATACTGATTGTTTTCTGTAACACAATAATTCTGTCCAAAAGATTCTTAGAAAAATACTTTAGAAATCAAGACTTCAGAATCTTCAATTAAAATCCACAGTCTCAAGAATTCTGAAAGGCAGGAGCAAGTCCAGAGGAGGCCATGAGGATGACAAGGGGGCTGGAGCACCTCCGTTATGAAGACAGGCTGAGAAAGTTGAGGCTGTTCAGCCTGGAGAAGAGAAGGCTGTGTGGAGACCTCATAGCAGCCTTCCGGTATCTGAAGGGGGCCTATAAGGATGCTGGGGAGGGACTCTTCATTAGGGACTGTAGTGGTAGGACAAGGGGGAATGGGTTTAAACTTAAACAGAGGAACTCCAGGTTAGATATAAGGAGGACCCTGGAACAGGTTGCCCAAAGTGATAAATGCTCCATCCCTGGCAGCGTTCGATGGCCAGGCTGGACAGAGCCTTGGGTGACATGGTCTAGTCATGGTCTTGTGTGAGGCATCCCTGCCCATGGTGGGGGGGTTGGAAGTAGATGATCTTAAGGTCCTTTCCGATCCTAACCATTCTATGATTCTAAGTTGGGCTTAAAGGCATGTAGTGTTGTCATTTGCTGTTTATTGTACCGAAGGTCTTCTCAGATGCCATTAAAAGCAGAACAAACAAACAGTCTGAATCACACTTATAACAGGATGCAGGGTATTCTGCTTAGATTACAGTTAGATATTTAGCTTTGGGCTCCTAAGATTGGACTAGGAACACCCAATCTGAATGACACTGAAGATGGGAGATGTTAACTTTTTGCCAGAATGCTTCAGTTAGATCAAGTACAGTCTGCCAGAAGAAATTTATGTAGTCTTTGAGTGAACAAAACTAAATGCTCATTTCTGCTTCTTATCACATTTGTACTGCTACATGATCCAGATGTGGTATTGATGATTGTGGAAAAACAGCCTGAAGATATCCTTTACTCTTTAGTTTGACAAAGAGACACTCTCTCAAGCCTTAGTGTTTTCTAAGCTGTTTAATGCAATCTTGCCTTTAAATTCTTGAGGCTACTAATATCTCTCTATACAATAACAATCTTATAACAGAGAAAACCAGTTTTACCAAATATTTTTCCTTGTTTGTTATGTTATAAATGTATATATATATATATTAACACAACCAAAACCACAACACTTCACAAGAAAAATGTTACAAAAAAAGACCAAACCAGAGAGATAACCAGCCAGATGAAGCTTATACTGTGATTTTACTTCAGGCTTCAACAGAACTTGTGAGTTTCTAATCATCTGACAGATTTTTACAGATGAAGAATCAGCAAAGTACAAACTTTACCTGTTGTCTGCTTAGATGTGAGAGCTCTAGCCAATACTGTGCCTAAAAGTTTTGAAACTGCTAATCGTACATCATAATTGGAACCTTCAAAGGATTTAAAACACAAGGTCACAACACTATCCAGGTCTGTACTCCACATAAATACTGCTTCATTCTGAAGTTCAAGAAGACACTAGACAAAAAAGGGAAATAAAAATGTTTTGACATGGAAAAGCACTCAGTAAAAATTTCAGTTTGCTATGTGATATACAAAGTTCTCCATAACAAAATAAGCATGCTGCTTCATACTAAAATAACTTGTTCTATTGCTGCCAATGCAACATGAAAGAAATAAAGATAAGCGAACAATGTATTCACTGCTGTGCTCGTAATCCATTAGACCAGAATTTTCTTTTGGGAGCTTACTTGATAAAAACAGCTATTAAAGCACTTTACCTTTGCAGCAGCACAGCGGACTGCCATGGATCGATCTGTCAAACAGGATCGGGCAGCTTTGTAAATATCTCTATGACAGGGCATAGCAGCAGCTCCTAAGCCATTTAATATATTTTGCAAACTAAGCATGATCTCATAACGACCTTGAGACTGAAAAATGAAAAAGAGAAATGTTAAAAGTTCTGTAACCTAAGCTCCTTGGAAATACAAAATGCCAGCTACTGAAATATGTAAACAGTGATTTGTGCCTTTTAAGATTTTGGAGATCTGTTTATGATGAAGTGAGTTAAAGCAGATAACTTGCTCTATAACTCTAGAAGCAAGTGAAAACAGTAATTCTATTTTCTACCGGAAAGTACTCACTAGCACTCAAAACATGAAGTACAAACTGGAGCAAAGATTTTCTTACTAATAAGGCAACTAGATTTTCTAGTTTATCAAGTTCTTTTATGAAAATTAGATTGAGAAGAGCTATGATCCATCCTTTTATAGTCATAACCCATTAACTCTCCAGTAATTCTTTGGAATTTAGACACTGATTTTTATCCTATGACTTTCCATTTTTCATACTTTGGTATCATGCACTTTCTCATATTCATTGGTCCAGCTACCAACAGTAAACATCCTATTATTTTTCCAATCATTTTTTAAACATGCTGTTCCAATACCTCTGCATTCTTCATTGCTTTAAGTACATTCCCAACGGTGTCAGTAAAACTGTTTCCCAAAATTCTTCCCAATTTTTTGTATAAATAGCCCAAGCATACCACCGCAGCACTAAAACAAAAGCAAATCCAAAGACGCGTGAAAATGGATGCAGTAATAGATGGAAGGGATTAAGACAATTAATATAATCAGTGGGAAAACAACAAAATAACAAAATCGAAAAATGTTAAGTGAATTATCAAAAGGAAAAGAAAAAGGAAAAAAAAATAAAAAATGGTCTGTGTGTGGCACATACTGTAGGAGAAATGCAGAAACAACTTGGATAATATAAGAATTCAGGTAATACAATCTTCCAATAAATTTTATGATAGGAATACAATTTGCATATCCACCTTTAAACCTTGACATTAATTTCTAAGAAATTAAGCATGCCTTGCATCATACAGTCTGTGGCATTGTGCTATGGCAAATGCTGCTAGAAGTAGCCAGGGACAGGTTTATTTATAACTCGATGGTCAACAGCAGACTGCAAATGCTCTAGTAATTAAAATTCTGGCATTTAAGTATAACAATACGCAATAAGGAAACACCTTGAAGGAAATAAAACTATAAGCCCCTGTCCTTTTCACTGCACACAACTCTGAATTTAGTTTCCAACTGACAACTGGACTTTATGCTCACTGCCATACCCCTTAGCAAAAGCAAAAATTACTAAATATTGAGCAAATAAAAAAAGAAAGAGTTGCTTAATTAAAGTGTTTTCCTTTTAATAATTAAGGAAAACCCTTAGCTTTTGTATTGACAGATCTAGAACTAAACCAATTAATTTTATGCATACAAGACAAAAAGAAATTGTATCTTTAATCAGTTTCCAGCTCTTTGACCAGACCTGCTTAAACACACAGACACTGCTCAGCACCCGATTCAACAAAGCAATACTTTACTTATTCCCCAACTGAATTCAGGTTTCACATAAAGAATTTTAAAACCACATACTGCACACATTCTTGATTAGAAAAATGCATTTATTATTAACAGTAATTCCCTAAATGACAAAGCACAGTAAAAGAAACAAAACTGGTATTCTTTATCTGTTATCAGACCAAAATCCTATTTTCATTAAAGCAACATTTTTCATTATTACTTTTATCCAACTCAGTACACACCAACAAGTTTGGATTTTAACGTTGTTCATGGTGTGGCTGGGCACAAAATTACAAATGTTGCTAGTTAATTGATCATCTGATGGTCACAGATACTCTGTTTAATTAGCCTTAAGACTAAGTAATGTATATTTAACAGCATAATCCAAATGAGGAATATTTAACAAACATCTATGGAAAAAACCCAACAACCAAATCAGAACTACCTTATTACATCATGGTATAAGCTGCAAGCACTCTTACATGGTTGGCTGTTCTGCCATGTGCTTAAGTGTTCTATGAAAAAGTCAATCAGTGTTCAACAGTGATTTCTAGCAAACAAAGTGGCAAGATTTGTTGATGAGTAACATAAGTAACTAAAGATGAGAATCCAGCTACTTTCATGCATCAATATTTAAGTTCCTATAATAGTTAAAAGCATAGGACTTAGGAAGCTTTTCTTACTTCCTTCTAGGATTTTGTCATGCCAGTATTTGTCCATTTTCTTTTCCCCACAAATGTTTCTTCACTATGTCCAAACTGTATTAACTATTGAGACACTTTTTCTGTCAAATAACAAGCAACAGCCGCAAGTTTCCAAGGAAGCCTGTAAATTTAGTTTTTTGCAGGGAAAAGCCTGTGTCTGTGTTTTTCCCTCTCTGACTGCATAGCCCCTTTTGACATACAACTCTCTACATAAGACACGTTTAAGTTGTTTTCATTCAAATACTGCCTTAGCAATTGTACTTTGAGAGGTACTAACAAAAATGCAGACCTAAAATTCTTAAAAATACGGTAAAACACCACTGAGATCAGCTATTAAAAGTTTGCTGCCCAGCCAAATGCTTTCAAAATGCTTATGGTTTAAAAGCAACCTTAGCAAATATTTTAAAAACATTGCAATTTAAAGTCAAGTAAGAAGCTGTATACAGTCTACATGATCTGTTTATCTGATCTGGTATGTCATTCACATCACACTCAATTTTAGTAGATAAGCACCTAGATAAGGTTCTGTTTAAAATGCTTGCCTAAAACATTTCTGTTTTCCAGCTATATGAAAAAAGAAAAATTGTAATTTATGGGATAAGAGAACAATTCACTATAAACTGTATTTAAAGGAGTTTCCAGGTGAATCGACATACTGTGAACAATGACGGCTAAGTGTTGCCACCAGACAACATGGGCATGTATGCTGAATAAGGACAGATGGCAAACAAAGACAACACTTTAGTCATGATTTAAAAAAATAAAAAGAAAGAAAAAAAAGCAGTCTTTCTTCTTCACTGACCACCAAGTATTCACACTTGCCACCCAAGATGAAAGATTTTACTCAATAAAGAGTTCTGTAGTTCCAATTATTTTCCTATAGCCTATTTTCTCAGTGTCAGTACTACAAGAAATCCCTTTTCCAAACCTTTTTTAAAGCAAACCATCTTTTACTGATGCCCTTTTCTCCACTTTCTCTCTTACTTCCTCCTCTTCTCACTACTGGTTACATACCCAGCAGGATTCTGAATGCTGCTACCTTTTTCTCCCCCAGCTTCTTCTCTGCCTTCTAACTCTGGATATCTGCTATTTCTGTCTGTCTGCCATCTCTGCCTTGCTGCCAATGCACTTCATCATCCCTCCTTGCTATGCTGACAACATCCCACTTCCTCTCATGTGGCATCTTGCAGCCAAAGCAATGAAGACCGGCGAAGTTCTGTTCCATACAATAACTCAACTATAATGTTAATGCACCTCACCGCTGAGGAGCCAAAAGCAGCAGTAATTCATTTTGCAGGACTAAGACCCTTTATAGCAAACTTACTCTTAACTCATAAGACTGTCAAGAAGTCAGCTGGAACAACAGGGAAACAAAAAAACATTGTGGTATTGGAAAATACAGCTGTCTCCTTGCAAAAATCTACTTTCAGGAAGCTTCAGGAAGCTTCACTTGGGTTGTCACTAACAGGATTACCATGTGAAGCAAAGGAGAAAGGAAGATTCTGCTCTGCTTTGTAAACTGTATCATTAATGCATAATGATGTTTTACTATCTCTACCTTTATTTTCAGTTTTCTTCACTATAGTGAAAGATGTGCGTTGTTTCAGGAATAAAGATTATTCATAATATTTTTTCATCTTAAGATTTAGTTTCACATCCTGCAGTATCAGTGCACAGTTCTGTTCTGTTAGCTGTGCTTTAGGCATTTAATTACAAACATTTCAGATATTTGTAACTAACTATATCCAGTTTCCCAGTTGGATTAAGAGATGTGCTCAATAACTATATAATTGTACCTGGAGTTGTGCTTGTTCATTTCACTGCTCTTCTCAGCACTATTACTACCTTCTTCTTGTTTTTCAAACACCTGTCCTTGTAACAGTGTTAGCCATTGCTGGTTTTCTCTCTGGCCTGATTTTCAATTGTCTGTCTGGAGATCACCAACTGTCTTCTACTCTTTTGGTTCCTGATGCACACATACAATATCTGATAGTATTATGTTCCTTATGTATCCTCTGGTAGCAAACTCAGATGCATCATGTCAGGTAAAGATATTTTTTTCTTTAACTAATGTTAATTAAGTTACCTATGAAAAGCTTTCTTTGCTTTTTTTTTTTAAAACAATCAATCAGTGTTTGTCTGATGTGCTGTAAAGCATCGTTTATTCAATATGGCAATACGTATTGCAAGCTGGTTCTGTCCTTTCAGTGAACAAAAACATGAAGCACAAACTGGCCTCAGTTTACTCTATTACCTTAAAGCACACTATGGTCATTATAGTCCTGAGTGATAGCATTGAGTTTAGCATTCCTACAATCCTAAATAAATTAATTTAGCTTAGCTTTCAAATCATTCAAGGCATTTATTTCCAGTGGTTCCAGTAAATAATAGCTAGGTAGGTCAAATTCTGTTCTAACATATACAACCTACACTGACTCCCATTAGCCACCAAACTGCCTCTGTTAAAAGCTTTAAAATTAATGATTTTAAAGTGTTTGAGTGTGATCGATTTCATGGCATATTTACATAAATCATAACAAGAAACTTCTAAGTAAGGAAGAAAAATATGTTTTAAGCTTATTAAACTTTAAAGAACAATTTACATTGTAAGGTACTGACCTGAATTTTGCCCCCCACAACATGCAGCTAAACTTCTTACTCAGAACTTTCCAGCAAAGAAACAGAAAGGAATATATACAATGCTCCCAAGTACTTAACCACTCATAATTCTACCCCAAAGGCAGTATATACTAAATGATTAAAATAAAATTGTTGAATATCTAGAGAGAAGGAAGCAATTTGAATTTGCTTTCAGGATTCAGATGAAGTCAGTTTCTTTTCTGTAACAGTCAAGTCTAAAAATTATAGAGATGTAATACCAAAGAAGAAATTACTTTTTACAGCTGGATACACCCACGATAATGATTCTAACCAGAGAGGCTCCCAAATTCTACATGTCATATGGCACAAAGCTCTACTGGACAGCGGGCAGAAATAAGGGAGCACACCCTCTCCTACATTAACCTCTCACCATGTAAATCTGTCTCTCTTGTTATTACTGGATTTGAAGTTTGTGGTTAAAAAAAATACTTACAGTTTTGTAGGCAGATAACTTGGTGAATCATCTTTGCTCCGAATGAGTTCATTGCATTTGTCAATTGTTTGGTAAACAGAAAAAGTGTCTCCAGTGCTATAAAGTACAGCTAAATTCTTGGCAACAAGCCGTCTGGTAGGAGGTCCTGGTGAATTGTTTAATAAAGAAGTCAACTGCTCAACTAGTTTCTTCTGATTTTCCCTTATATCAGCCTAGAAATAAAGATCAGTAACCAGTTAAACTTCAGTTCAATTTAAAAGTTAATTAATGCTACTTATCTTTACTTTTCATTATTAGCATTCTGATAATATGATGTTCTTAGTTAAAAATGAACATTTTTATTGCACTTTTCTACTTAGACAAAAGCCACCTCAAATACATGACTGTTTTATTATTATTCTTTAAAAACAAAACCAACACAACAAACAAACAAAAACCCCAACATTTGTCAGAGCATAATTCTTTCTAGTAGCATTTTGAGTGTATATTTTTCCTATGGCATTTGTATAATTATGTCTTGCTAAAACAAAACTGTGTTTTCTTGCTTCTTTTATGCTTGTTTTAAAATAAAATGATTCCTAGAAATAGTAGCAATTTAAGTAGTAAGGAAGAATCTTAGTAAGAGTTTCAAGAAGTTGAGTGTTAGAAAGGAAAGACCTTAAAACAATCATCTATTTTAGTCTTACAGAAACATTTTAAGATGCTCTTTTAAAAAGAACATTATTTTTTTAATAATCTGGCACTGTAATTCATTTACACAAAGAACAACTCTTACATAGCATTATCTAGGTTGCTTTACTATTACATATCCACATATCCTACTTAATATGCACTAAACAGTGAACTAACGTTGGCTGGAAGCATATTTTATCATCTGATTAGGAAAATAAAAAAAACAAGAGAAAGATGTTACATTCGTGCTTGCTAGAGAACTACCAAACAATTGTGCCATGCTAGGTGGAAGCATGACTGTCATTCTTCATCACCAGGTTGCAAAATCTTGTGGTAATTGTCTGAGTTCAAAAAACGAAAAAAAAAGAAAAAAATTCCTTTCACTGGACAAGTGGCTTTGCCAGTCAAAGGGCTGTGACCAAAACCTTGTAACACTTAGAAAGCTGCTGCTAACACTGAACATACATTCATTGCATGTACATTAAAAAAAAATAAATAAATGAAGCAAATGACACTGAATGCTATTATTTTGTTGTTAAACAAAATAACAGAAAAGACAGACAGAAATAACTATAACATGCTTTTCTTCTCAAGTCTCATACTTACTCTGCTAGTCACTGGTAAAAGTTTTTCCAAAAACTGTAACCATTCAAAAATGAACTCTGCTTTTTGAAATTCACCGAGCTGATTATATGCTTCTTCATTAAGTAGTAAACTGTGAGCTAACTCCATTCCTTGAAATTTTCCTCAGATCTCTCCTCAAACACTGTGGAATAAAAGTCCCCAACAAACCACTACAACTGGGTTAACCAGTCAAGTTTTCTTCCTCATTAATATCCGGTGACTGAAGCAGAAATTTGAACACCTAAACAGAAAAAGAAATTAAAAAAAAAATTACCAGAGAGTCAGCAATCATATTATATTAATGTTTGGCATATTAAAAATAATTTTTCAAAGGAAAACATTAAAAAAAAATAAAATTGCACTACTTTTATTAAGGTGGCTTTAGTAATAATGTCTTTGGAGATGAAATAATGGTATTAATGTAATATGCCAATTAAAGTTAAATATACTTCAGAATATATCAGGAGTTCTCACTAAACTACTATTCTTTCACCATCTTTTTTTTTTTTTTTTTTATAAAGTGAGGTTTTCTAATGCCCGATTATACATATACCTGAAAGTAATGACCAACAGGTCTCAAACATAATGACTTTTGCTCTCCAGAACTAAATGCAACAACGGCAATAACCTAAACCTAACAAACTCATGTTAATTATATTCATAAATATAAATGCTAATATATTATTCAATCACGTTATGTATTCTCAATGCCAAACAGGGCATAAAGAAAAAACAGAACTTCATTGCTGGAAAAAAACCTCTAGCACTGTCTTTGAAAAAAACAAAAAACAAAACCAAAACCAAAAAACAAACCAACAAACAATAAACCAAACACAATCTGAAAAAATAATGTTTCAAAAACTCAAAGTTCAAAAGAACTTATGTTTAGTCTGAAAGACACAAGTAAAACATAACTATTTTGGAGATTATATTGTCAATAAGTGTAACTAGAAGCAAACCAAGGTGAAAAATTCTTCTAATGGTAACTTTCTCCCCCACACTATTTATATGCCATAGAGCCTCAAACTACAAAATACAATATTCTGTAGGCTTTGCAAACAAAAATAGCCAAGGAGATTTTGATAAAATGTCAACTGTATTTTCAACTCCCAATAAGTTTTCTTTTCCAGAGGTCACTGAGACTGCTGAACATGTTTTTTTCTTTCGCAGTAACAATATTATAGTGTAAAATGATCCATCAAGCAGTAAACGGGCAATACAAAGCAATGGTAAATTATTCAGTACTTGGATTGTCATCAAATGCACAGCAGAAGGTTACCTTTACTACTTTCTACACATTTTAATGTAAAATTTACTCACAAAGGAAATAAGTCGTATCTAATTTACTATAATCAACTATCACTTCAAATTTACCTGAAATACCACACAGCCTGACAAGGCACCATATTATAAAATGACAATCAGAGATAAATACACGTAGCTCATTATACCCATATATAATTTTACTCACCTAGGTACACAGCCATTCAAAATTTATCAGTTATCTCACTCCTAGAAGACTCACAGAATGTAACTTTATCCTCACTTTTTTTGCAACATCAAAAAAAAGTAGAATTATGTATTTCACTGAATATTTGAATAGAGTTTCATCAGTGCTCAGTATGGAAATTACATGCACAGGTCACAAGCACTCTCTTCCCCCTCACCCAAAGCCTGTATCAACATCTAATATCTCTAATCACCTACTACTACAGCAACTGATCCAACTTACATACCCAGCTGCGGATTACAATTCTCAGTTGTTTTCCCCAACTGAAAAGATAACAGATTGTTACCAGACACTGGCACTTACCTAGCAGGTGATTTCTTGTCATTGTAAAAACTGTCTCTTTTGTGCTCCAGGTTCTTGGACAAAGGATGTCAAGAACTTGACTTTCTGTAAGAAGAATTTACAAAAAGATCAACTTTAGGAAAGCACATGAGATTCGAGTGTCTGTTCTACAGAAAAGATTTCTAAAGTCCTGCAATGCTCAAAATTTTTATTAAGTAACAGCTCACTAAAAAGGTACTAGACTGGAGCTCCATAATATTATTATCCTTTTAAATGTTACATTTAAATTGGGCAGACCCACCATATTTACCATACAGTTTGGTTCATTTCACTAATGAAACCACCTTTCCTATTTCTGTTTTGTTAATTCAGTTTAATTCTAAACAAGTAAACAAAAACTCAGCATAATGCCATAATTATTTTCTAGAAAGATGATTCCAGTGCTATCACAAGACCTACGTTACTTCAATACATCTAAAAAAGCACCGATGCAAAATATTCATTATATTAGGATGGAATGCTGTCATAAACGACCATATCCTTATCATCAAGTCATAAACAATGTCACACCATTCATGTCAAAATCAACTGCAAGCAGAGCTGGCAAAGGTGACACAACTGTTCTGAAAAATTCATTCACAATACTATGGATACAACAAAACATGATGACTATCAATCCATTCTCCTAGCTCCCAGATACAATCTTATATTAGAATCAATGAGCAAAATCATTTCCTTTTAAACCTCATTCAACTTGAATTTAGTCTGGCAGGACATGAAATTCAGATTGTGTGCCATTGTAAAAGTAATCACTTTTTGACCAGTCTTTAAAAGACTGAAATTGAAAACAAATCAAAAGTACATGTAGAGTTAAAAATAATCAAAACTTCTTTCAGCCTGGTGAACCAGTGTTCAGCCTGATGAAGGGAAGGCTCAGTGGGACCTAACAGCAGCCTTCACAAGTGAAGGCTACCCAGAAGATGAAGACAGGTTCTTTACTGAGGTGTGTGGGAGGAAATAATACAACCAGTGTCATAAATTAAAAAAAGGAAGGTTCCATTTTGATAGAAGAAAACAGATTTTTCATTGTAATGATTATCAGCCACTGGGACAGGTGCTGAGAGGTTACAGGACCCTCTGAGGATTCTAAGACTCCACTGCACAAAGCCCTAAACAACATCATCTGAAGATGTTAATGTAACTTGTTTCTAATTGAAACACTCTTACTGCATAAGTAGCAAAAATAATCTAGACTTTTTTTTTTTAGCCTAAATTAAAAAAGACAGATGTTATGGTGTAGTTGCTTATCTTTATAGTGAACACCTGCTAACATGGCTACCATTTCACAAAGGAAGGACCCTCAGTTCTGAATTACAGAGATTGATTGTTAATTATGCAAGATTTAGTTCTGTAGAAACTGAGAACTGCCCATGCAGCAAAAAACCCAACAGACCTGATCTTTCCAGTGCTGGTCAACAAGCACGGTTCCATGAAGCTACGTATAAAGCAGTGGATTCTCCACCCTACCCAAAAAACCTTATACTGAACGCTTACTGAGACTCCCTTTAATGAGCTGTAAGCCTGCACACCAGGGATACTTGTGAAGCTTCAAAAATAATAATAAGGAAAGAACACAGACATACAAACTTGTGAGAAGAAAGGCGAGAATGTAGGGAATCAGGTTTTTACTGCAGCATATTGATTTTGCAGTTACAGTGGAGAACAGCACAAAAGGCACGGTGCTTACACAGCTATGCAAAACAGAACACAAGCATAAAATGTGGGGATGAGCTGCATTTGATTAATATTAAATATGTCCTTGTTACGCATACAAGATGTTACCAGGCGATTTCTAAGTGCAGGAGGAAACATCAAACCTAAACACATACCGTGCAGACATGGGTGCAACTCTGCTCTAATTAGAGCCATGACATAATTAGAGGAATGGCGTAGCCATGTGGGAGGCTAGGCAAGCACGACTAAAGACTGAATGTTATGCCAGCTGCGGGTATTAAATTTTACTGAACATCATCACAGACTAGTGAATTGATGCAAGAACAACCTAAGCATGTTTAAAAATGTGAATTATTTGACAGTCCCCTTCACCTGGTATTTATAATTTTGATGCTTCTCAATCTGAAAAACAGATCTGTAAAAATAAATGTGGAATTTGACTGAATGAAGCACACACTATACCATCAACAAAATGAAAAGGCATACAAGGCTAAGAATATCTTAATTTTCTAGCTAGCATGACGCAGCATGCTTTTGGGTTGGTCTTAATATAACCAAAGTAATTACAAGATTTACTTTCCCATCAGTGCTACAAGAGCAGAATGATCAAAAAATCCCTCTTTTTTCCTATGAGGTAAGTTTATTTTATGTTTATACTATGCTACAAAACTGTCACAAAGATTTATTGAACAAGGCAGAAGTTGCTCCTACTTATTACTGATGAAGAATTGCTCCTCTACTGGCTGCCAATTTGGCCAGCAGAACTGTTCAAGACTGACCAAGAAAGAACTCAGAAAAACTCTTAGCACGAGCAGTAGATGGAATGCTTCCCTGTAAATTGGAAAGAATATAGGATGAATCAAGCATTAAAAGGCAACAGCAATTGAGTTTCTGAAGTTCCAGACAAACCACAAAGCAAAAAGAGGGACTTAGTCATCTTTAAAAGAAAAAAATAAAAAAAGGTGACTGAAGCAGAGTAAGACCGAACTGAATAACTGCCTTTAGCAACCGGCTTTAAAATATGAGAATCAACAGGACACCCACGACAAAGTTTTAACAGAACAAAAGACACCAAAAAGATCTATTATGTCTACCAACTTTGTTCTGAGACACGTAATCTTCTCAGGCTTTAAAATTTTTTTAGTCCATAGACTGTTTTATTTCTTTCACATGGAAGTCCAAGACAAAAATTAATACACAACAAAGTAAAAGCTATGAGCAATTGTGGCAACTTAATCAATTTTACTTTCCCTCTTTCTTCCACCTCATGGCATATTTTTTCCCTGCATTTAAAAAAAAAAGGAAAAACAAAGTAATCTGCAATACAGCACACTCCTAACTGATGTCTCACTAAAAAAAAAAAAAAAAAAGCCCTTAAATTATGACTCACTATTTCAAGGAAGATCAGCACGAGTAATGGAAACTAACACATAAACCCAGTATGTACTTACAAATTTATTTTATGTTTTCTCATATTTGATCTTTTGTTGTTCCAGAAGTTGTCTCATTACCTGGAACTGCTCAACAGTCCTGCTCAAACAGAAATTAGATCAACCTCGGCCCTCTGAGCATGATACTCATATGAGGATCTAGTACACCATCTAGATGAGAATCTAGGTCCTTTATATGTAATACATAGTGAAGAAAATAAAGTGCTGTGTAACTTACATTATTATTATTTATAGTTTTCTAATTTCACAAGTATTAAAATAACTCTGCATTAAATCTGATATAAAGTTTAAAGATAAAAAGCCTGTGGATTCACTTTTGTACCAAAGAGTAGCCTAGCAAAGAAAGACATTATTCTCGTAAGAAACAGTAATTGTTACTCGTTGACAGTAATGAATGAGTGACAGGTAACAGTAATGATATAAGATGTAAAAATTACCAGCAATAACTACCAGTGTTTTCATAACAGCTACCATACCAAAACCATCCCACTGCTGAAAAAGAGAGATGAGGAACGTTCATTAGCTTCAAGTTGTCCTTCGCAGCATTTCAGTGATGTTTTTAACTGACTCCAAATTCATGTTTTTCTCCTCAGAAAGTCAGACTTGTTATCATCTATCTAACAAGTGAACTGATACATTTAAGAGAAAGCCTTCCAGCCTGACACGTTTAGTTCTAGTCATTAACAGTTCAGATCAATGTTACTCCTGCAGCACTGTTTTAAAAGTTTAATGGGATGATCGTTGCCCTTGCATCTGAGCTGACTGCACAGCAAGAGGATCGATGCTCAAGCCTATGTTAAGCCCTTGCACATACCTGTTCAGAGTGTCTCCCAAAAACAAACAGAACTCCTGCCCAGCTCCCTGGGGCTTACTTCTGACAAGAGAAAGTGAGTATCATGCTCTTTTGGCCAGCTGGGCTGAAAAAAACACCTTAAAACACCAGCCAAATTCAGCTACTAATGAATGCAACAGACCAAAATCCAATAGTTACAGTGTGTTGTTTATGCTAGTAGGAAAACATAAGGAGGTACAGAGGTCTGGAAAAGGCAAGAAGTGCAGCATCAAACTCCCAGCAGCTTCAAGTGAGACACCAGACTGCCTAGGGAATGAAGGATTGAGTTATCTTCAGTGGTAATCTAGCTAGAATTTGCAGCACACCAAAACCACTCTAATTTAAATAAACTACAATTACAGAAACTTAATAATAAAAAAGAACTAAAATTCCATCTCAGATGAACTTGGATTTTAGACACTAGAAAGACACTGAAGTGGGACTACTCAGCAACTAAAAAAGGTATTTATTACTTAAAAGACAAGGCAGCCTTTGTTTAATTATTGACTTCTACAAACTGTTAGCAACTAACACACAGAAGCAAAGTCTGCCCCAAAATCTTCAGAACTGGAAGGCAAAGCTAAATAAAAGTGTCAGCTTAAGTACATCAGTACTCCAATATCCCTTGTGTGGCAGGATCCTCAGCATTCAGCCAGCTTGTGCCTTTTCTCAGAAGCCTTAAATTTCTCACTCTGCAGAGCCACAGAAGCAATGGCAGGTAACTGGTGGTCCTGACATAACACTGACAGCCCTCTGTGCACATTTTATGTTCAGCAGTGTTAATCACTCTTGACTTCTCATTCAGCTAAAAAAAGCTGAGAATATTATGTGCCCTTTCACTGCTTTCTTGTATGCAGCTTCAAAGAAAACATACAGGCAAATTTAGGGCATTTTAGCACCAAGACAAGGAAGGGCGAGGGAGGGAACAAGAATGCCAGGTATTTTGCAGTGTTACGATATATTGGCCAGCAGTGGGGAAATTTGAATCCAAACATGGAGAAGATGATGTTCGACAGCAGTTTTCAAGGACAGGCCACAGAGGAAGGTCATCACAAGATCACAATCCAGAGCACATGGCAAAAATAATTCCAGGCCATGGAGGAGAAAGTCCAAAACGTTAACACTTTTAAATCAAGCAGAACCATAACTCTTAGTATCAGGTTCTAAGTGCACAAGCAAGTGAAAAACCACCAGACAGTAAATCTCACAGTTGAGTACTCATATATTTTACAGCATATTCTGTATTATGAAGGGATTCAGTTCCACTCACAAATCAAGCTATCTTCCCTTTCAAATAAAAATATGTACACACTTGTACCACATGCTTATCCCAGACAGCAAAAAGCAATGAAGAATCAGTATGACTGAGAGCAACAAAAAATAACAGGTTATATTACACAACCATCCATTTCCTCTAACTACTGCTGAAGATTTTGGACTAGGACAACTTACATTTACATAATATTTTTGTATGCAATTATCCAACTGAAGAAACATGATTCTGAAATCATAGGTGTTGAAACAAGACCCCTTTCTTTCAGTCTCTCGCCTAACAGTGCTCAGGACGAAGCAATTTGCCCCATGAAAACTATGTATCTACTCTATCACTGACAATTTAGTAGCACTTAGGCAGATACTTGTTAAAGATGTAACACAAGTGTATCTCCATACCTTGCACCTTCTATGTAGGTTTTGCCGTGCTCATGCAGCATTTCACACTGTGCAAAAGAACAAATATCACACAGCCCAAACAGAATTCTTGTTAGTTCCTCAGATACTTCCATCTGTGTTGCAAAACAAAAGGGCTGTCTGTATTTTGATGTTTTGTGAACAATGATACTCATACAAAGTACTTGTTTACTCCCACAGGAACCATTCCAAACGACTGGTTTTCCTAGAGAAACGCTTATCAAGTATTACTGATTCCTAAGATGCAGAAGAATCACCCTGTATCTGAAAAAGCAATCAAGCTTAAAGGAAAACAAAGATCTAAGTGAAATCCACTGGAACCCTTGTTCTGGGCTTGCTGGTTTTAAAATATTCACACAAAGAATGTGACCACCCACAACCCTCATGCATAATGGTGACTCTGATAGGAACTACAACACAATATACATTTGCTGAAGTGTGAAAGAAATGACAGAACAATGTCTTCTAGGAATGCTGAATGATTGCTGTGAAGTTTTGAGGACAAAGCCCAATATAATTAGAGAAAAAATGCCTTCTAAAAAAGCGTCTGGAAATGCAATAGCAGTTTTAGCAATACAACGCATTCAAGACATTTTTAAAAACTCTGATTCTGGAAGACATTCATTCGTCCTGTTAACAAGTACATATACTTTGCTTTTATGTTTCGTATCATCACTTTAAGTCCATGTGAGAAGAACTATTCCAGGAAATGAAGAAACAGTTACATTCAGTTATTGAGAAATATAAACCAGTCATTTCCTGAGCTCCACAGCAGACGCTTACTGATACACTTTGTCCCCTTTAGCAGCCTCAACTCTTCAATATTAGTTAGGTTCATTTCTGAAACTTTCAGTCAAAAGATAAACTTGGCTCCATTACAGGGACCTCAGAACATTATTTTATTTACAGGCAACCTGGCAAACTCCATATAAACCAATGCTTCTAATAGTTAGAAAACCAGCATCATACCTGCCAGTCTGAGTCTGACAAAGCGAGTTTAAATTTATTTTTTTTTGCCAAAAAAATTGACTAACTGAACTTCAAAATGCAAGAACTATCTTCAGTCTGAATAAAAATGCATAGAATGCTTTGGGTTTATTTCTTTGCAGGTTTCAAAGCTGGTGCAATAGCAAGACAAGTGCACAAAAATCACAGAAGTACAAACATCCACCTAAATCCTAACAGTAATTTCAATATTTGCCTGAACATAACTTTATTCCCAAGAATGTTGTAAACATTACTTTTTATGAATATAGACAAAATATATCAAAATGAGTATAAAGATTGGGGGGGGGGGGGGGTATGCCACAGTGACGAAGTTTCAGGAAATTAAATTCTTTGTTAAAAAATTAAATTGACTTACAGCAGCTGATATATAGGCACGTGGATAATCCAAAGTGCAGGCTGATCTTAGTTACCATTTTTCTGTTAAGGTAAACTCTGAATTCAGTCAAGTTTTGGTTTGAATTAAACCACAGAATTTTTTTCTGAACATATCCTAAATCCTAGAAAAGTGCACTTATTTTTTTCTTCCAAATCATTACAGCCATCACTGCATTAGCTTAACTAGTACTGTGACTAGACTTCAACTGCACTCAAATACACCAACACAGTACTGAGCAGCAGCAGCAGCAGAAGCCCTCACAGGTCCAGACTCAGCAGGAGACTCGTCTGGCTGATCAGACACCAGTATCCCAGCATAAATCACCAACACACCTCACTGTGATGGCTGATTTTCTAGATACTCTAAACGGCTGTTCCCCATAGAAAACACCAAAACAGCTCAAAAAATGTAAGTGCATAGAGATTTCATGCTTTTTTGGTTTGCAATGCAGATGTTAACATCCTTCGTGTCTTCAAGGTTCTGCTTCCTTAAAAACAGTAAAAACTGCAACGATAAAAATTGAATAGAACAAACATCACACAATCTGACAATGTTCCTGTGAGAATGTGTCTCTAACCTCCTGTCTCATTAGGATGCTCTGAATTTTAAAACAGAGCATCCTGCATTGAATAACAAGGTTTTTGACATGTTGGGATAAAACATCATGAACTGGTAAGTAACTCAGATATTTTACTGACAATAAAATCAATCTTCCGTTCAAGAATCAAGCACAAGTTTTCAATATATCACTAGACTTAGTATAACATTAAACTGGTTTCCTCCCTTCCCCCACCTCCTTTTCATTGTGTCAAAACACCAGGAAAAGGAAGAGAAACCCAAACTCCATTCAGCACACAACCAGAAGTAATCTATCTTCGGGGCCTCAATTGTTATTCCATACATGAGTTGAGAATATTACATATCATGCAGCAAAACATGGAACATACGATATAGCTTGACTATTTCTGAAGACAGGGAAAATATTTCTGGTATGTGAAACTAAAATAAAAGTTTAGTACAATTCATGGCAACAACTATAAACATTTAATCTTACTAAATCAAAACCCAAACTTAAATAAACATTACAAATAATGAACCTAAACTTCCAGAATTACCAGATTTCACTACAGAAGCACAAAGATGAACTCGCCTTAACTGCCTTCCTCCTCTCTTATCACCCTCCCGCCCATATCCCAATAAACTTTACTCTGATTTTAACTAAACTTACGACATTTATTACTCTTTTCCTCATTCAAAAATGTCAGGTAATGAAACTTTACACCTTTTACACCCCTGTACAAAGTTTTTACCAGCTATATGGTGTAGCTTTGCTCATTGCCCTATGTGGACAGCCAGGAACTCAAATTGCAAAAGCCTGCAACGACATTCAGCATACCAGAATGTCCAGCACTGCTACTCTTCCCCCAGAATATTCTTAATTACCAAGATCTGTAGGAAAATATAAAACCAGACCCTAAAGCCAAGCAACCTCACTGCAAGTGAAAGCCAAACCCGTCCCTGCAGTCCCAGGATCTGTATCGACCCGTTCCCGGCAGACACCCACCCTCGCGTACCCCGCACCCGGCTTCTACGTACCCCAAACCCGGGGCCACGGTCACTCTCCCGCCCCTCCCCATGACATCCAGCCG
>NW_009919929.1:7745-8449 GCF_000696875.1 Nestor notabilis | reverse complement strand
TGTGCATCCCCCGGTGCTTTGCAGTGTCTATGTGCATGTGTGCGTGCATGTGCATGTGTGCGTGCATGTGTGTCTGTGTGTCGGCCCCATTGTGTCACCTTGTGCATGCCCCCCCGTTGCGCTGCGGGCTGTGTTTGTGTGTACGCGCACACCCCCCTCGTTGCACTGCAGCACCTGTGTGTTTACTACTCATGCAGTGGGGTGCTGGAGGTGTGTGCACCCCACTGCGGGCAACTGGGAGTACCGGGGGGGCACGAACCCTCGGTGTGGTGTGGGACACATGCCATCCTGTCCCTGCAGGGTGCCCCATGTTGGGTGCCCCATGTTGGGAGCCCCATGTTTGGTACCCCATGCTGGGAGCTCCATGTTGGGTACCCAGTGATGGGTGCCTGATGACGGGTGCTTCATGATGGGTGCTTCATGATGGGTGCACCCGCAGTGAAGCTCCTTGGCACTGACCCTGCTTCCAGGGAGAAACCGCCAGCCTGGGCCTTTCCTGCACCACTGGGGAATTGCATCCGAAGCCATTATCCCGGCTCACCATTAACCACATCAGCACTGGGGCCAGTGGCACTGGCACCTGAGTCCCTTTTTGGGGGCACACAAGGCGGGTGGGTGCCCTCACAGCAAGCTGCTGTGCTGGGGGTGGTGGGGGCTCATGGTGCCTGTGGCTGGGACGGGGCCTGCCCGCCTGGTCATTTTCC
>NW_009919929.1:3502-7726 GCF_000696875.1 Nestor notabilis | reverse complement strand
GCCACGGCGCCTGCCTGCATGTTCATTTGCCTGGAGAGGAATATATAGAGCAGCGGGAGAGGGCTGGGACGCGCGGCCGGGAATAGTGTGGTTTCCAGCCGGGCTGTGAGATGCAAATCGTCTGGTCAAGAGCTAAACTTAGGGCAATTACAGAAGAGCGTGGGCCTGTGGCGGGTGAGCGAGGGCACACGGGAGCTGTGTTCCTGCACCCCGGGCTGACCCAGGCACCCCGGCCCTAGGGGCCCCCCATCCAGCAGCTCCCATCACCCTGTCCCCCGTAAGCAATCAGGTGTTCCCGCAGCGCCTGCGCCAGCCCTGAACTTTGCCCACTGACGTGCTGTCCTCAGCCCGTCACCTCTGCCATGGGCTGGGCCGTGACGGGGTCAGGCTGTAAATTTGGGGCCAGAAAAGGGCTATGGGGGTGGCATGGGCACAATGGTGAGGGCTGTGTCCTGCCTCTCCTCCCCCCGAGCTGATCACTAAGCTGTGTCCCGCTTTAGCTCCCACCCAGCAGAGCCTGGCAGTGGTTGCTGCCTCTTCACCTCTGTTCTGTAAGGACTCTCAGGCTGGTTTATTGACTGGTTTTGGAGCGAGGTGGGTGCCTGTACCCCACTCCTACACCCTATGTACTCTCCTGGCCTCCACCACCAGCATGGGGTGATGCTGGCTGGGACCCCTTTGCTGCTGGAAGTGGGGTTCCCATGGCAGGAGAACCCAAACCCCTGCTTTGGAGGCAGTCTAGCGACACATCCTGGCTGTGACTCGAGTAAATCCAGGGTTGTTTTCCTCCTGCATTGTCCGTAAGGGCAGGCAGTGGAGACGGACTTGGAAACCCCCTAAATTTCCTTGTTCTCTGGAAAACTTGTGTCCGGCAAGGAGGCGAGGAGCTACGGCACAGGTCAGCCCTGTGTGGAAGCTGGGCTGGCCGCTAAGCATGACTGTCACCAGCACCCACTCCCTGGCACGGCATTGTCCGTGCCCCAACATGGTGTGTCCAAGGAGGTGACAGCCACCAGCTCCGGTGCCGTCAGCACAGCAGGGAGCAGGGCAGGAGACTGGGAAACTTGCACTGCAGGTCCCTGCGTGGGGAGCGTGTCGGACCAGATTGCGTCTGGGGCAGGGAAGGAGTGGCTGGAGTTTCAGTGAACGCCTTCCTCCTGCATGAAACTCCCCAGCAGGGACACGGGGGGCTCACGGCCATGGTGGGGGATGAGGGCGAAGTTGCATCCCCCCCCCCAGTCCTGCTTAGGTGGCTCAAGGAGGGCTTTTGGGCTTGGGAGCCTTGAGCTGGGTCTTCCTTTCTGCCATCAGGCCCTTGCAGGGTGACATCCCTGTGCCCTGCCAGCCCCGGTGTCACAGCAGCGTCCTTGCGTGCAATCCCCGGTGCCTCTCCCTCCCCTCTCATGGCTCATACACGGCACTGCCCCGAACACGCCTGGCAATGGGTAATTCCGGAGCGAGCCCGGGATGAGTCAGGGAAGGCGCGTTGGGTCTGATTCAGGAGCAAGGAGACGCTCAGCAGCTGCCTCCTGCTCGAGGCGTTGGGCTGCACCCATCCGGTATCCCCGGTGTGTGCGTGCCACGGGCGGGAGGCTCCTCAGGGAGCAGGGAGCACACCACAACAGCATCCCACGTGGGCTGGGGATGCTGGGGTCTTCACCTGGGGGTCCCCCCTGCCCCCGTCCTGCAGCAGTGGCTTTGTGTGGGGTTTATGTGGCCGCTGCCTGATTAGTGATGCAGATGGTAACGCTTGTTCCCCCTTTTTGTTGAGCATACAAAGGCCGGGAGGGAGCGTGTGTGCAGGAGAGAGAAACCACTGAGGACAAAGAGCCCGCTGGCCGCCTGCCTCCAGCGCCTCGGCTCTAACCAGCACCAGCCCAGCGAGCAGCTCTGCTCCCAGGGGTCCCCCTCCATGGACCATGGAAGGGGTCCCAGCACCCCTTCTCTGCCATAGGGTGAGCGCAGGGTACAGCCCTTTCTGCGTCCCCCAGGCCACCCCACTTTGGGCATGCCGAGGCAGTGGGGTACCAGTGGCACGTGGCACGTAGCGGGGACAGGAACAGTTGCAGGTGGTTCCCTCCCTGCCATTGTCTGTGCTGAGGCCCCATCACCACTGTGGAGGAGCTGGTGGAGAACAGCCCCCATCATGGTATGGATGTGGGGCCCGTCGCTGGCAGGACCTGCTGCAGGTCATGGGAAGGAGCAATGCCATTCCCAGGCTCAGGTCAGCAGTCGCCCTGTAGCCAGTGTTTCTGGGAGAGGAGAAAGGAGCTGGCTTGGTTTCGTGTGTTTTGGGGTGCTGTCCAGCCCAGGTCCTGGCCGTGAGAACAGGCAAAGCCTCAGGTACTTCAGGGAAGATCAAAACAGGCAGAGCCTCAGGGCTGAGTGGTGTGGACAGAGCTGTGGCAGCCCCTCTGGCCATGGGCTGGAGGCTCTGAGCTGGTGAATGCAGCCACCTGACCATGCTTCATGCCTGACCTTGTCCCTCTGACTGCTTCCCTCACTGCCTGGGCTGTATCCCGTATCTGCCATGGCTTGCACAGCTCTGCCCCCGCCTGCCCTGTGGCTGGGAGTCTCCGGGCACGTGTGCTCCTGCCCCAGCCCCAAGGGGCAGCAGGGTTCAGGCAATCCCTGAATCCATGTGGCTTTGCCAAGGGGATGATGGGTTCCCTCTGTCCCACTGGGTGCATTCAGGGACAGCGGGGACCATGTGGCCCAGGCAGTGGTGGTGATGCAGCACGGATGCTGCTCTGGATCCAAGGTGTAGCTTGGCACAGCATGGCATCCATGCACCCCAGGGTGCCCACAGAGCCTGCACTGCCAGCATGGGCAGTGCTGCCCCTCTCCATGGGTTTCCCAAACCTCATCCCCACACCCATCAAAGAGCTTTAAAGCAGATGCTTTGAATACAGGGAGTTTTCCTGTTGTCCTTTGTGCTGAGGTTAAGTTCCTGTGCAGCTTCCTGCCCTGTTATATATAGCTGTCAGCCTGTCCCGCGCCGCGCTGCCAGCCCACTGCTCCACTTCGGAGTTGTTTATCCACACCCTGATGGAGGTCGGAGGGGCACCAGTTGCCCCAGGGGCAGATGGATCCCATAACAGCCCCATGTGGGGCAAAGCAATGGGTGACCCCCTGGTTTTCCAGGGAGGGATCTGGGGTTACTTCCATGCCATGGTCTTTGCACTGGCTGGTTGCTCCCCCCCTGCACGGGATGCCCGAATGAAAGAGCGACTGTTCCTGGAGGTTGCAGGCAGCGTCACGAGATTCTACGTCGCTGTGGCTAAAATTAGACACTTATCAGTGTTTGGGAGGAATGTGATTTTACAGGTTCCTGTTTATTAAAGCAGCCTTTGCTCAGGGCCCTGTTTCCGGCTCCCTCCCTGGTGGGGACACTGCCTGTGGCTGTCCTCCTTGGCTTTGTGGTGCCCAGAGCTGGGACAAGCAGCAGAAAGGCCTCTGTTTCTTCAACAAGGGGCTTTTTGAGCTGGTGGGCAGGACGGTGCCGCAGCCAGCAGGGATGGGTGGGTTTGCCTGGAGCATCCGTGCTGGTGGTAACCACTGTAAATGCCATTGGGATGCTTCCCTCCCCTGCCTGCCCCTGCTGCTCCAACACTGCTCCCAAGCTGCAGGACATGCTGGGGCTCTTGCCTGCAGTCAGCTCCAGAGCTAGCATGGGGATAAATGGGGGTGCTAGGCTTCTGGCCTTCTTCTGGGGCATCCCTAAGGATGCAGCACCACCCTTGTTGCATCCCTAGGGCTTTATGCCCAGCCGGGGCAAGGACATGATGACCAGAGCAACCTCAGAGCCCCCAGTGCTGCCATCCTTGGGGATAGCGGGGATGCTGGGACATGGCCCAGGGCTGGGGGTCTCAGAGGGGTGGTGGGGTGGGTGCTACCCCTGCTGCTGTCTGATCCCTTGCCTGTCTGTCCTTCCACAGGCAGGCGGCCGTGCCGTGACCAGCACCCCAACCCAGCACTCTGCCACGGGGGTGAGCACACCCTGAGCTCCCCTCAACCATGTTCAACCTAATGAAGAAGGACAAAGAGAAGGATGGGGCCCGGAAGGAGAAGAAGGAGAAGAAGGAGAAGAAGGAGCGGATGTCGGCGGCTGAGCTCAAGAGCCTGGAGGAGATGAGCATGCGCCGGGGCTTCTTCAACCTCAACCGTGCCTCCAAGCGGGACTCCAAGACCCGACTGGAGATCTCCAACACCATCCCCATCAAG
>NW_009919929.1:2652-3445 GCF_000696875.1 Nestor notabilis | reverse complement strand
ACTCAGGCCACTTGAGCACGGCCAGCTCCAGCGACGATCTCAAGGTGGACGATGCCAACTTCAAGGGCTCGGTCCTGCAGCGTGCAGCCAAGTTCGGCTCCTTGGCCAAGCAGAACTCCCAGATGATTGTCAAACGCTTCTCCTTCTCTCAGAAGAGCCGGGATGAGAGCACCTCAGAGACATCCACCCCCTCCGAGCACTCAGCAGCACCCTCCCCGCAAGTGGAGGTGCGCACGCTGGAGACCCAGCTCACCAAGCAAGGGGTCCCTTTGGGACACCCCTGCACCCCTCCTGCCGCATCCATGCGTGCCAGGGTGCCGGAGCTTGTCGACAAGAGGTTCCCCGCCGAGCTGCGGCCGCCCCCCTTGGTGCCCCCGCAGCCCGCCACCCCCCGGCAGCGGGAGGCGCAACACGGGTGATTTCGGGTTCTCCCTGCGCCGCACCACCATGCTGGACCGGGCACCTGATGGGCAGGTATACCGGCGCGTTGTGCACTTTGCCGAACCCGGAGCCGGCACCAAAGACTTGGTGTTGGGGTTGGTGCCGGGTGACCGGCTGGTGGAAATCAATGGGAGGAACGTGGAGAACAAATCCCGGGATGAGATCGTGGAGATGATCCGGCAATCCGGGGACACGGTGCAGCTGAAGGTGCAGCCCATCCTGGAGCTGAGCGAGCTGAGCCGCTGCTGGCTACGGGGCGGCCAGGGGACACGGCGCGCTGCCTGGGATGTGAGTAACGCCATCCCCATCATGGGGACAGTGTCCTGGCTGTCTGCTGGGCACCCGCGGCCTC
>NW_009919929.1:1316-2564 GCF_000696875.1 Nestor notabilis | reverse complement strand
GTAGGGGCAGGGGTTGTGGCTGGGAGGCAGGAATGGGGCCTGCCGTGTGTGGGGCAGCAGAGTGGCTACAAGGACAGGCTGGCACCAGGTTTGAACTGGCACCAGTGGGTTTTACCCCTCAAAATGCTCGGTGTGCTGTTGGGTTTGGTTTTCCTCCTGCTGGAGGGGCTCCAGGTGAGCTCAGCTCTGCATCACCAGGGGGAAGTCTGTCCTTATCCCTTCATTGAGGGAGCACAGTCTGGCTGGGAAGGGAGCTTTGCTCCTCGCTGCCATGAAATCCCTGTTGCTGCTTTGCAGGAGGGGCATTCCCCCACCGCCCACATTGGCCTATTCCCACTGGATCCCTCCCCAGGGACCGGAGCAGGCAGTGTGATGTGCCGGGGGACAGGAGCTGCCGCCGGCGTGTGCAGCCCTTGCTGGTGCTGTATAAACCCAATGGCTTGGCCACCCACATCTCCTGCACGAGCTGCCCGGCTCTGCTGACCCTTCAGGGCTGACCTCTTCCACGGTGGCAGGGGGGAGCAGCAGCATGACGTTGGTTTTGGGTCTGTTTAGGGTATTTTTAAGCCTTCCTTAGGGAAAGGAGGGTGCCTGTGCCTGCAGAGCAGGTCACCTGCACTGGGGAGAGCTGTGCGGTGTGGTGACCGGGATGAAGTGAGGGTGGCTGCAGTGAGGTTAATGGGGCACCGCCAGGCAATGCCATCGGGATAACCCTGGACAGATAACCCTGTGGGACTGGGGGACGTGTGTGTTCAGTGCTGGGGCCAGCGATGTGCTCGTGACCATTGAGAGCACAGTGCTGCGGCGGGGAATGGGGAGGAGGCGTTGCCAGTGCCCTTGGGGCTGCGGGGGAGAGGCTGCCTTGTGCTGGGTCCTGGTGTGGTTAGACAGCATCAGCCGCAGGAAAGCAGCCAGAGGGGTTGCATTAACCATATGGGTGGCATCTTCTATTGCCACCACAGCAGGGGCACCTCCTGGTGCAGGATGCGCTATGAGGGCACGATGTGGCTTTGCCGGTGATGGGGAGGCAAAGCTGCGGTGCAGGGTACGGTCAGGGGTCCCTCACCTAGTGCAAGGTGCCGGCACGCAGGGAGGCCTGGCTCTCCCCCAGGCCCCCGCTAAGCTCCCTGGAATGTTTCTGGTCCTAATTTAAATAAAAATGATCCTTTTTGAAACAGGAAATTAGAGACATATTTTGGGCTGTTGCTCTGGAAGCCCCTCCCTGACTGGAGCAGGGATGGTGCTGGG
>NW_009919929.1:837-1057 GCF_000696875.1 Nestor notabilis | reverse complement strand
CCCGCCGTGTCTGGGGGGTTCTTGGTGTGCGGTGGGTTCCCAGCCAGTGTCACGGTGTTGCTGGGATCAGGAACAGGGTGAAACCACCCTCCGTGTCCCAGCCCTGCTCCCGGCGTGGGGCAGCCGGGCTGGCTCAGCTCCACACTTCTATTTATTTATTTACTGGTGAAATTCCTCTGGCAGAAATATTCCAGAAACGCTTCTGGCTGCTCCAGCACTT
>NW_009919929.1:535-803 GCF_000696875.1 Nestor notabilis | reverse complement strand
CGCCGTGCCATGCTCACCCTGTGCCAACGGCGCCATGGTCCCCAGAGGTCTGTGGGGTGCGAGGCCACTGTGCCATGGTGCTGGCTCTTTGCCTTGCCCTGTGTCCAACCGGGATGAGGTTTGGGGGAAAATGGGGTGGGAGCAGCGTGATTCCTATTGTGCCAAAGGCATTTTCTTCATTTTACCGCATTTCCTCCAGGGAATGTTCTCACTTTGGCTCTTTTACCCTTATCATGGGGACGGTGCTGTTGGGGTGCCCCGTTGTGGG
>NW_009919929.1:0-411 GCF_000696875.1 Nestor notabilis | reverse complement strand
GCCCAGTGGGAGCCAGACTCCTTCCTGGTGTGTGGCTCCATGGGGTGCTCGGGACCCCCTGGGAAGGCAGGACCACATTGTGTTGCCCGTGGGTTTGGCTCTCCTGGTCTAACCAGGACCCCCTGTTCCCTCTGGAAGTGTTCTTTAGCTCGGGCCACATGTCCCCAGGGTCGCACAGGGACCTGCTCAGGCCCAGTGGGAGCCAGACTCCTTCCTGGTGTGTGGCTCCATGGGGTGCTCGGGACCCCCTGGGAAGGCAGGACCACATTGTGTTGCCCGTGGGTTTGGCTCTCCTGGTCTAACCAGGACCCCCTGTTCCCTCTGGAAGTGTTCTTTAGCTCGGGCCACATGTCCCCAGGGTCGCACAGGGACCTGCTCAGGCACTGACTGGGGTCCCCTCCATGCCCATCC
>NW_009919928.1:842-32491 GCF_000696875.1 Nestor notabilis | reverse complement strand
GAGCAAGGGGGAGTGGGGATGGGGCTTGAGGGGGAGAAGGGGAAGGGGAAGAGGAAGAGATAAAGGGAAGGAGAGGGGAAGGGGAAACGGAGAAGAGAAGAGGAAAGGGAAGAGACAGAGGAAGGGGAAAGGAAGAGGAAGGGGAAGAGAGGAAGGGGAAAAGAAGGGAAGGGGAAGTGGAAAGAAAAGGAAAGGGAAGGGGAAGAGGTAGAGGAAGGGAAAAGAAGGGGAGGGAAGAGGAAGTGGAAAGAAGGGAAAAGGAAGGGGAAGGGAAAGAAAAGGAAGAGGAAGGGGAAGGAGAAGGGGAAAAAGGAAAGGAAAAGAAAGGGGGAAAAAGGAAAGGAAAGGAAAAAGATCCATCAGAAAAAGCAAACCATTTAAAAGAGAGAAGGGAAGGGAAGCGAAGCAGCAGCCAGGTTAGCCAGATAGGTTGGAATCTCATCTGGGCACCTGGGATCTCCCCCCGCACACGAAATCACTCCCATTTATCCTTTCCCGTTTTCTGTTTTTCCCTACTGTCACTTTGCCAACCGAGCACCGTTTCTCGGTAAAATTCAATTTTAACGACCGCAGGATGCACGGGCCGCTCCGGGTCGTGCTATAGCGCGATGGGGCGTTTGCCGGGACCGTTGGTAATTGCGGCTTTTTGGGGGGATCTGGGAGCTGCTCAGCATCGTGCCATTTCCTTGGCTCGCTGGGAAAGTTTGTGGAAGTTATTTTTATTGATGTGCTCCTGGTAGATTGTTTTGGCAGATGCAATATCCGTGTGACACAGCCAGCATCCCCTCCGAAAATCCCGGGGGGAAAAAATAAGGGGAAGGGAGGGGGGGGGAATGGAAAAAAGAAAGAAAAATAAAAGAAAATAATAATAAAAAAGGAAGCCTTGACATTTATCCCCAGCTACTGCCGCCGCTCAGTAACGTTTAATTACAAAACTCAGCTGCAATGCCAGCCTGTATCGGTCATTAGGAACCTTTCTCAAAACCTTGTCAGCCTGCAATGAGAAACAGGTTTAATGGAGGCAACCACATACCTCCTGGTCTGCCAGCTGAAACTGAGACTATGCAAAAGAGGATAGAAATGCCAAATAAGCCGCCGCATTCCCTTCCTAGCAACCAACTCTTTAAATTTTTTGCCTTTTTTCTTGCCTTTTTTCCTTTCCCTTTCCTGCTCTCCCAGCCTCCCCCTGAGGAACTGGCCAGGATCTTCTTTATTTTCACAAGATGCTTTGAGGAGAGAGAAACAAGTTGTGCCTCGGAGTGGTGTTTGTGTGGGTTTGTCTGGTTTTGTTGGGGGGGTTTTGGGGGAAAGGGTCCGTGAGAGTTGGAGACGGCCAGTGTCGCTCTCCCTCCCCCGTCCCCAACCCCGGTCCCTCCTCGGTCCTCTCCCCGGTCTCTCCGGCCCCCCCGGTCCCGGTTGTCCTTGCAATGAGGGGACGCCAGGGGGCAAGAGGCGTTCACAAAGGCTGCCTCCATCCTCCATCCTTCCTTCCCTCCATCCCTCCATCCCTCATTCCCTCCATCCCTTCATCCCGAAAGTGTTTTGGCATCTCACAACAGATAAACTCGTATTTCTTATTAAAAATAAAAGGAAAAATACCCGCAAAGCAGTATACATTACCAATCCCCCCAACCTTATCTATGCATGCACCTCTTGGGCACAGCAACACACTGCCTTGCACGCAGCACAACCAGGCGGAAACGATATCAAGAAGCCTTGTAAAGAATGGCATAGTTTATTTAAGCCAGCCATTAATCCTACTTACCTTGCTGCTATTTGAACCTAATCCTATTTCCTCCATGCATTATAAGGACAGTGAAACGACACATTTCTGTTCTCCCGGCAGAGGCTGGTCAGGAGGAGCACATCACCAGTGCCTGGGCTGCCGCCGGAGCCGGAGGAGCGGGATGCGCTCTATGGGCAGTGGCAGCCTCCAAAGGAAATCACTCAAGGGAAACTTCACCAGAGACAAAAACCCACATTCAATTTCCTGACTACTGCTTTCCTCCCAGAGTTATTTATTTTGGCAGACGCACATTCAATAAACAAAATATTGCATCAACTGACCTCCTTGCCAGCTCGTATGATTCTGTCAGGAAGAAAGAATCATACTATTACTTTTTATTTCTTTTTTTTTTTTTTAATTTTGTTACTTAAATAAACTATGGGGAAGGTTCTCGTACCCCAGCTTTTCTTGGCAACTGGTATATTATATGGCTTATGAATTTTGGAGACAATGAGCCCCAGTGTGAATGAAGCGGACCGTACACACATATACATGCCATTTCCTGGGTACAGTAGACATTAGGGCAAAGTATCGCTGATTCTTTCATCTTTTTCACATCTTTTCCTTTCACAGACTTTGTCCCAAATGCTGAGAGTTAGGATGTGAAGCTAATGCCAGAGATTTTGCTGCAGAGACAGAAACCTCTTAAAATAATCAGATGGCAAAATACCAGGCTTACCCCCGAGAGCAGCGTATGTAATGCTTCTGCCTGGCATTTTATTCCCTGCTTTATCTCCCCATATCACACAAATCCATACGCTGTGTATCATTTCTCTTTGAAATGCCATGAACTTGGTGTTTTAAATCAAATCAGCTTTGCTTTCTTGCGTTCTTGCTTTCTCTGTTTTTCTTTCTCTTTTTTCTCTTTCTCTCTCTCTTTCTCTTTCTTTTCCTCTTTCTCTTTCTTTCTTTTTCTTTCTCTCTCTCTTTCTTTCTCTCTAGTTCTCTCTTTCTTTCCCCTTTTTTTAGCTGCAGAACAATGGAGATTGTCAAAGGGCCCCAGGTTGAGCTTTTCTGCGTGTTCACAGAGCGTAAAAGCTTTACCGAACAAACCAGTTCTGTCTGACCCCTGCCAGACAAAAGGCAACTTCCATTTTCCTCTGTGGGCAGAGGGGGACACAGAGAAGATGTACAGTAGGCCCTGGGCGCTGGGATGCCCTTGCACTGCTGATCTTGGTCATTCTGTAGATGCTGCTGATGCACTCAGCCTCATGCAGGTGGGGGATGTCTTGCCAATACAGCCAGGGGAGCGGCAGCCCTGAATGCTGGCACCTGCTGGGGGCTTGGCCACAGCTTTTAGGTAGTGCTGTGCTGCACTGAGCAATGCTGCAGCCACACTGATCAGTGCTGCATCTGCCCAGGGCAATGCTGCACCCACACCAAGCAGTGCTGCAACTGTTTTCATGGGGTTTTCTTAATGAATTTTGAACAAGACAGACCTGTCTTGTTCTTCTGGAGCTGCACACTGCTGTGGTGCCTGGGAACAGTGGCCAAGCATTGGTGGGAGAAATAGTCAGGGTGGTCAGAAATGGTCAGAGTGGTCTTCTGGGAAACAGCATGGACAGGGGGACAACTGGCAGATTAAGAGATCTGTAAATGCCAATGTCTGGATGTGGGCATCTACAAGAGCTTGGGTTCTGGGATGCTCCTATGGACCTCTACTCAACCATTAGCTGCTGGTCCAGAAGAGCACTGATGACACCTACCATCACCATGTGGGTGTCCCAGACACCCTTCCAGGGGCACTGGTCCCTGCTAATCACTGCCACAGCTTGTGCACTTTGCTCACTTTGTAGACCCTGACAAAGAGACACAGGACTAAATCCTGCCCAGCGTGTCTGCAGCTTTGACAAAAGTCTGAGCAATGTTTCCTCCAGCTCCAGCAGCAGCCAGGTAGCAGATAAATTGTATTGATGAGGGCAGTGATCCTCATAAGCAGAGACACGTGTCTGAAGCACTATGATGCTGAGCGGTACAAGCAGCTCATTACTGCATCTGCTGGCTTGGATCCCTTGTGCCACCTTCTCCTGTGTGAGGACAAGCACAGGGACATCCTTTGCTGGCACTTGGGGCTGAAATGGGCTGCTCAGAGGTGGGTGGGAGAAACCTTCACTTCCTATGAGTTGTGCTTTGCGGTTTACTGGTGAAGCCCAGGCTATTCCTCTTTTGGGTTTGGTTATATGCAGAGACCCTCCTGCCCTCTGCCCATCCCTATCCCACAGGCAGCACAGCAACAGCAGCAATGGCAAAGACCACCTTTCTGTGGGTATATCATGTTCTCACAGTGCCAAAACACCCATTAATTTCCAATCCTGCTCATAAAATGTTCATTTCCAAAGAGGAAGCTGGGGCTGTGCTCAGCTTTGGGCTTGTTGAGCTTTGGGTGGTGGGCACAGGCTCCTCCCCCCCACCAGCAGCATTTTGCATTACTCGTTGAGGGAAGCTGGCACTCAGCTTTGCCGTCAGCAGAGATTTGTAAGCCTGATTATATTCCTAAGCATATGTTTGGAAATGAGGAGCAGCTCTCCAAAGTCAGTGGAATTGCTCTGATTGAAAATCTCAAGTCAAGAGGAGGGAAACCTGGCTCCGGGTCTGAGCTCCCGCTATGCAGAGCCACAGGCAGCAAGTAACGGCTTTGGGTTCTACTCCCTGCCCCGGGGGAGAAGTTGAACAGAAACCAGCACAAACATCTTTGTCGTGAAAGTCCCATACTGTCACAGAAGTGTTTGTGTTGGTATTTCTAAAGTGCTTAAATGGTGAACCGTATTACTTGGGTGTGCCTGGTACGTTTCCCAGGCAGTTTAACATGTTTTGGAGGACAATTGTAAGGGGAAAGGGAAGCTCATTGAACTCAGGGTGCACAGATATTCCCACCAGCAGATGTTTAGTTTTGAGTGCTGGAACAAGTGGCCAAGGCTGAGCAGCAGCAGTGAAGGATCTGTATCACCTTGCAAGGTTCAGCTCTTCACGTCATTGGGCTCAGGCATTGCAAAAGACTGGAAAGGCAACCAGGTCCTTTGGTTGCTCCCTGTTCGCAGTGGTGGGAGATGGACGCCATAAAACACTGCCCATGAAGGGTCACAACTCTGCAGCAGTCACACATACACCCTCCGCATTCCTTGCCTCCAAACATGCCATCATTCAAAGCCTGACCACAAAAACACTTGGAAAAATAACTTTGAATGGCACCCGTGCAGGTTTTCACATCAGAAGGAGGATGCTCCAATGCTGAGACCAGCCACCCAGAGCAGCATCCATGCAATGCCTCCCACATCATCTGCCCTGGCTCTGCTCACCCACAGGGCTGGGGCTGGACCCTCTGGTGGGCAGCAAATCGCAGCCACGTAGCTGGAATTACTCCCACTTTACACCAGCAGAGAGGATGGGGGAATCAGGCTGCCTTTGTATAACTGGGACAAGAGAAAGTTCTATTTAAATTCTGCACCCCACCAGTGAATCTTGCAGCAGCCTAATTTCTGTATGAATAATGCCTTCGGCAAGGCTTGTGTGGCCCAGAAAAGGGAAAAAATAGCTTGAATTTCCTCTATCCTGCTTATCCGAAACCTCCTTCTAAAAGGCTGGTGAATCTTCAGAGGTTTGGCCTGCTGGTGGCCAAATAAGAGCTGTGATGCTGGAGACAGTACCTGGCCATGGAGCACTGGCACCCATGGAAGCGAGGAAGGTGTGGATATGGGGAGTCAAACGCTTGTGCGATTAAGTCAGAGAGCAAACATAAAATAAAACTGGAAAAGGGGGAAAAAAAAAAAAAAAAGAAAAATTAATTGAGTAACCTCAAATTACAAATCAATTTGAGGAAATCCCAATCTAGCTTCAGACAGTCCGTGAGCAGCTGAAGCTAAATTCATTGAGCAGACAGCTCTAATTAGCACGAGGCCGGCTCGCTCTGACAACCTCCTCATGGCTTTTTCTATGTCAGATGTGCTTGGTCCTGAGCTGTGACACTCATCAATTTGACCCAAAATACATTGAAGGCAAAGTGTCACCGCACTGAGATTGTTTAGGGGCTGAAGGAAGTCAAACTCCAAATTTCTTTGCTGCAGCACCTCTGTGCTTCCTTGTCCCAGCCACCCCAGGCTGGTTTCTGACCTCATTCACACCAGTGCAAATCTGCAATAACTTCATGTTAGCCACAGGGTTTATTACAAATTGTCCTTGTGTAAAGAGACCAAAATCTGGTTTATAAAGTTGGCTTCTTTTCCCTCATTCCCATGCAGAAAACCCTTCTGCAGCTGGAGTCAGTGGGACAGCTTTCACCTCTTAACTTAAGGAAAATTGCTCCCAATTCACACCAATAGAAGCAAGGAGCAAACCTATTTCCTCCATACCAGCAGCATTGCTTTGGTGATGCAGGATTTAGCCCTTCAGACTGAGTGAGGATTGAACTTTTGTTTTGGTGAGGAGCCAGAAAAAAAGATGAATACCGAGGACCCCACTGCAGCAAGGCATGTCCAGTTACTGGAGGAAGGGGATGAAAAGCTCTCTTTTCATCCCAACCCTCTTTCAGCTTTAGTGAAAGATGTGACCTCATTCTTTTCCTGGGTCTGTAGAGATATCTGGCATTTTCCTTGTAGAGAAGTGTATTTTTCCTTCGGGAAAGGCTGAAAGACTGTTTGGGTAGTGTATTATTTTAGACATATTTTGCATTCCTGTTCTGCCTCGGAGAAGGAAGCTGCTTTCTCCCACTTCTGCAACACTCCTTTATTTCCCTGTACCAAACCATGTCTGATCAAACACATGGGACTAGATTCTTGGCTAATGCAAGCATGAGAATCCATAAAGCCTGATTTACACCTGGAGATTTACACCTCTATCACTACTTTCTGAGGGTTTTTTCTGTAATATTCATCATAAACTCCCTCCTTCCTCAAACCTTTTATCCTTTTTTAACCTGATGCCTTCCACCAGAATACATTCTCTTTATCTCTCCATTGTATCATCTTGCTGATACCTGGAGCCCAAACCACATTTAGCTCTGTTTGCATAGTGCGTTGCAACATACTGGGAAAACGTGGGTAATATTGTCATGGTCATACTTCATGGGCTGCACTGCTGTACAGAGAGCTTGAAATCTTCCCACTGTATTGAAAGCATCATTGTAGTGGAAGTGGTTATTGCTCTTTCTTACTGAAGCATTTAAATGAGGCAACGTTTGTGGGGAAGAATAGTACTTTTCATTGTATTAATTGAGATAATTGCATACAGCAGGTAGTCTTTGGGGTCTGCAGCTTTCAGGTCTTAAGGAAAGCATGAGTCACACCTCATCTACCTTTCGATCCTTAATACAGCCTCACCAGGTTGTGTATACCTTTCCAGGTGTAATAAAAGGCATTCCCCTATGTACAACTGCTATCCCTGGGAAGCCTTTGCTCACCAGTTGTGCTGGGATTGCTACTGCAGCATGGTGTGAGCAGACAGCTGGGATGAATTCCCCAAGTGTGGGCATGGGCAATGTAAATGTCAGACCCAAGCCTGTCACTCAGGCTGCCCTTCCAGCCGCAGAGAGAGGTGGGTGCTTCCAGGAGGTGCGTGAAGCCCCTACCCAAAAGCACCTCAAGCAGATGACTCCTCAGATATACCGTTTTCAGGCCAGCAACTGGGAACACTTCATATGAGGGGTTCCCCTGCAAATGTCCTGGCTGAAGGGGTGAGTTGCATCCCCAGTCTCCCCTTGCCCTGGTGGAGGGGCTGGGAAGGCACTCAGGAGTCGGTATATCCATCCTCTGCTGTTCCTACAGCTCCCAAGGAAGCCACCTGCACTCAAACCTGCCCTTACAAGCCAGGTAAAACTCAAGCAATTCCAGGATTGGGTCCAAGCAAGCAGTGATGGCTTGTGGAGCCATCATTCACTTTTTCTTACTCAGGAAAAGTCACATTGGTTCCCCAGAGAACAGCCAGCTTTCTGTCGACCCCATATCTCTTAGGGTACATGCTATTTTTCCATTCCCCAAACACCGTTGCAATCATTTCTGCCCAGATTTATTTCATTTCAATAATGTCTCTTGGGTTTCATCTCTATTAAATCATTTGGACACTGGAAAGTGGGATTCACCCCACTTAGCTGTAGCTCTCTCTTGTATATGTGTCTCTATGTGGGCTTGTCACCCTGGTGAAAGCACAGGATCTGGGAAGAGAAACAAGCCCTTTTGGTGTCAGCTCAGAAACTTACAGGGAAAGGAGCAGTACTGCAAACTTCATGCTACTGAGAAGACAACCCAGGGTGACAGATTCCAGTGCATATGATTACATGTGATGAGATTCATCCCAGCTCAAGTATTTACCTTCCTATGTTGGGTATTTCATTCTTCTATAATTTTTGGAGTGAGAATTATAAAGCCAAGTTAAACAAGTGCATGTAAATCATGGAAACAGCTGTAGGAAGTAGAGGAGACACTAAATTCAGGCTATTCCAGAAATTTTCAGTGTTGTGCCTGGATTTACTTCCCTACTGGCCTCCTTTGAGTTGAATTATGGGAGAACATTCCCAGCTTTCATTTCCTAAAAGCCATGTTTTGGGGAGAACAATGCAAAAATAAATGATGGCCTTCAAATGTAAACAAGCAGGAATCAACTGTAGACATAGAAGTGCACAAACCCCTTTGCTACATTAACCTTGTGTCTGAAATGTGCTCAGCAATGAGGCATGTTTTGGAAATAGAAAAGAATGAAGCCGGATGTTATTCCTTTTGGAAACAAGGGCAGTGGGGAGAGGATTTTACCTGTTTAGAAAGAAGAAGACCCTGACATTTCTGTATATATTGCAATGTCTTTTCAAAGAAGTCATGTTACTGGGTGGTCTGACTTGTATTCTCTGTGTTGGCATGTACTGCATTTGGCTCCAGCAGCAACAGTGGAATTGCTGGGGGATGGGTCTTTTTTTAAGATAATTTCTTTTTCCAAATATTTTTGAAGTGTGGCTTCTATTAAACTGGGTAATAATTAGATAGTGAAAATGCTCCTATCTAATGCTTAGATTATTACAAGTGCCTGAGGCAATTCTTCAAGGTTTATAAGAGACATAGAAATCAATGTTTAATGTCAGAAGTGATCCTGGAAGGTGTTTATTGAGAGTTATTTTTTAATATAAAGTGTAAAGATTAGAAAAATGCTTTTATTCTTAGTTTTACTTCTAGTGGTTACTGAGGGAAAAGTGTGGTATCATCAGGGAAAAGTATTATCATAAAAGCTGGTGTCAAATCTTCTTTAAAGATTCTTGATCCAAAATACCAGTTAAAACCAGAGCAAGTCAGTATATTTAAAGTCAATATTCCTCTGGTTACTCTTATATTACACTCATTCTTACAGCTGCTATAAACTTTCATCAGTGAAGCTTCATTACTTGAGCCCTGTGAGAATCTGGCCTTTCAAGAGAAACTTTCTGCAGGTTTGGGCTTACATCTATTAAAAAATCTTGTTATACAACAACACAGTATAAAGACTGTTTTCCTGCTGCTAGAATTATACACTCAGAAATAGCTGGGACTACTGAAGCAAAGCTGCTTCATTATCCTCTGCCATCCGTCACCTTCCTGTCCCACCTTTCACAATAATCTGCCATCCTTCACCCTCCTCTTCCACCCTTCACCCTCCTCTTCCTCACTTTACTGTCTTCAATCATCTGCTCTCCTTGTCCACCCTTCACTCTCTTCTTCCACTCTTCACCCTCCTCTTCCATCCCTCTCCTTCCTCACCTAAGGCAGGGAAGGGAGACACCGGACAGAGCATAGGTTCATCCCAACATCCTTCACACCATCTCACAGTCACACAGATCCAGTCATACAGCACACAGCACTCCTTCTCTCAGGCTCCCTCTCCACATGGTGTCCTTTGCAGCCCTATGAGCTCTTCTGTGAAAACTGGGGAGATAACACAGCCTGCCCTCCCAGTCTTCTCTTTGATCACGATGTGCATCTGTATATAGGTTTGGAGGACACCATGACTTATTCAAGCATGGAGGAGGTAGCTCAAGAGCTGGTATGCAGCCACTGGGTTCCCCAATAGGCAGCTCCTCTGTATCCACACCACCAAAAGCACTGCACACCTCCCTTGGCTATGGCCAAATCCTGCATCCTTACATCGGCAGCATCTGAGGTTATGGAGATCATGCCTGCCAAGGACTGTTTAACTACACCTCTTTGTTTGCCTGAAGTTTTGGTAACTTGAAAATGAGCTATAAAGGTGAACAAGGTATTACAAGATTAATTGGCATATTCTGTGGATATGACCACAACTAAAAATAGGGGCTGATGGGCACTGGTAGGAGTTGTATAAAACATCAAAACTACATTTAAAAAAACATATTGGTCCAATCCTTGAAACCCACTGTGTTTTAACAGGATCAGCCCAAGTTATATCAGGGTAGTGAGAGCAGAATGTGGCATAAGCTATTTATCCACCTCCCATTGTGATTCACAGCAAAATCTTAAATTGTGATCTCAGTTTGTAGTCGTTTTTTAAGCTTACTGCACTAAAATATCATATCTTTCTAGTCTTCAAGCACTTTTGATAATCAATTATAAACACTTTTTTTTGGTATAAAATCATAGAATCACAGAATGGTTTGGGTTGGAAGGGACCCTAAAGGTCATCTGGTTCCCCCCACTGCCACAGGCAGGGACCCCTTCCACTAGACCAGGTTGCTCCAAGCCCCGTCCAACCTGGTCTTGAACACTGCCAGGGATGGAGCAGCCACAGCTTCTCTGGGCACCCTGTGCCAGTGTCTCACCACCCTCACAGGGAAGAACTTCTTCCTTATATCTGATCTAATCTACCCTCTTCCAGTTTAAAGCCATTCCCCCTTGTCCTATCTTTACATATCCTGCAATATTAGTGAGGAAAGTCTGAACACTAAACCTAATGTAACAATGAATTATTACAGAATAAAAGCTACATTTTTGCCTAAATTATGCCAGCAAAGTACTGAAACTGGTTTGTCTCTCGTGGTACTTTTGTCATAAATCCAACAGTCAATTAGAGCATTTTAAATCTTGCCTGGAGTAACTTCCTGATTTACAGATTTTCCTGCACAGCTGTGGAGAGCTGAATTGGGTTTAAAATTCTCCAGTGAGACTGTGAGAAAGTTCATTTTTGTCAAATATGTCAATCTCCTTTTATGACAGAGTTTGGATACTCAACATCTTTGACAATCAGGACATTCATTGTACCCTTAAGTGTGGAGTTAGATGTCCATCTGTGGACAACAGTGTGTCTGAAGATCTGCTGTTATTGTTTGCTTCATAGCCAAATCCATCTGTCTCCAAAGTCTTTAGAAGCAAAGATTGACAAATGGCTTCAGAATTTGGCCATCTCAAAGGCATCAACTGGGAACTGCAAGCAAGGATTACTATAAGAGGACAACCCAGGTTCTTCCCATTCAAGGGGTGACATACTCCCCAGGCAGGCAGTGTTTTCCCCCTTGTGTTTGTGCAGCATCCTCCACAGATGGTTCCAGGAGGACTTTTGGACCTGCTCTTAAAGATCTTTTCCAACCTAAGTGATTCTATGATTCTGTGATTATTTTCATGGTATTTATCCTAAAGGTGTAAATGTCGAAACAACAGTGTTGGTGTCAGTGTAATAATTTTGAATCTCTATGAGTGCATAGAAAAGCCTCAGGATATGAGACGATGATACACACTGAAAAATACCTGAAGAGGAGCCAGTCAGTCAGAGCACTGTCAGTAAGCATGGGAAAAACTTCAATCGGGGCAGGTCTGGGTGATGGCTTCCTACTGCTCCCCTGCCCAAGGGACAGGAAAAGGAGGAGGTCTCCTGGAACACAGGACCAAGAGAGACATTAAGGGGAGCTGAAGCAGCAATGGTTTGCTTCAACAGCAGAACCACTCTGTGCTTTCTTTTGTGCCTCCCGCCATGCCAGGATGGAGACACCCATGCCTGGACAGTGGGGACAGATAACACGAGACATCCATCCCCTAGCCAAGCTAGACGTGACTTACAGGAGAATGGAGGTCCACCTCTGCTGTCTCCTCTTGCCTGTAGCAAGTCTTGCTGGCCCCATCCACTGCGGGATCGCTGCTGCCTGCACCCAGCCGTGCACATGCCTGTGCTGCGGCACTTTCTGAAGATGACAGAAAATTGATGGATCAAAAGTTTAGCCTGGAGGCTGCTGTCAGTTTGCTCAAGCAAATAACTTCATACAGTTCTCAGGGATTGGTGGGATCCCTGTGTGCAGGAGGGAAACACAAATAAACCGGAAGGTTTTTCTGCAGAGGAAAGCTGGCCCCTGTCCCCCGACCTCCCAGCTGCATGTAGATGGGGAAAAGGAAGGGGTGTGGGGCTGAAAGAGAGGGGAAGCAATGGGGCTCAGTGCTGGGCTGGGGCAGGTAAGCAGGAGGGGACCGCAAAGAGCCCAAGGAGGGGCAGGACCTACCACCAAGTACTGCAGAGACAGACCCCTGTATTGCTCAAGCTGCTAAACTGCCTCAGTCCCCCTGTGCAGGGAATCCTCCTGCCAGGGAGGTCATACGTCATCAGTTGCTGTGGAACCTCAGTAAGTTACTGCCCGTGAGCCTTCAAATGCACAGATCTGGCCTTAGTGAAGGCTGCCGGGATGCTTGATCTCCCCAACACAGCTGCAGAGCATCCTCAAGGTGCTGGAAGTGTCTATTCAGAAAACCCCATGAAGCAACCCACAGCCTGAGGTGCCTCTGTCTGAACACTGCTGGTTGATTGTTCAGAAACATTTGGATGTACATGAAAACAGCGAAATATTTGTCTTCTGCACTGCCCCAGTTTGCTCAGCTCCCAGGCTTAGTTTGGTCTTTAGGTAATTTAAACTGTGCAGATGCCTGGTGTAGCCTCCCAGTAGCAATATGTGCTAGAGATACAGAAGACATTCACGTCAAACACTGGCCGAGATAAGGACATGAAGAATGGCCATGGGTAGGATCATGGGCAAGGTCCTCGTAGGCTGTAAAGCCATGGTTTCTGCAAATAACATTGTGGTAGAGGCTTTCTTATTTAGAAGAGCTTGTCCCATGGAAGATGACTGTGGACTGACAGCAGCAGGCCACTGCTTCATACGTAGCTCAGTCACTTCAGCTTTGAAAGCATGACAACCATGTTGGAAACCACAACACTGGTTCCTTGAAATTAAGCTCCATGTGAATATGCGTGTCACCATTTTGACTTTCTTGGATCTGATTTCCCAGACGAAGAAGACAGCCTGAGTAGCCTGAACATTGCAGGCTGTGGAGGCTTTCCTACACCTTGCTGTGCAAGCAGCAGTTCTGCTCCTGCAGTGTCTTCCAGTGATGCTGCTATTGGCCAGAAACAAAGTTCAGCCCTGTGTTGGTTAAAAGTGTGGCTGGCCAGGCTGTGTTCCCTGAGGAAAACAGTCAGGTTTCCGGTCATGTATGTGCCTCTTTGTGTCATGGGCCCTTAGAAAGGCTTGGCCCAGAGGTGAATGTCTGGTTGGACCAAGGCAGCAGGTGTTCATTCTACAGGTCCGTTTTGTAAGTGATCCACATGAAGGCTTAAGACTTGTATGGACAGATGCTGGTGCTGGGGGTGGTGATGGGACTGAGAGCAAAGCCAGCCCCATATAATTATATTGAGCATATCTGTATGTATTGACACAGTGCACGTGTCTGTCCATCTAGACATATATATATGTTCATAGACAGACACAAGAGCATCTTATTTTGCTATGCTACACCACCCAGAAAAAGCCAGACCAGAGCCCTAAGTGTCTGCTGAAGTCACCAGAGCCATCTGCAAGGCACCCGGTACCTAGTCACGAGAAACTGTGTCTGAAGACTTTAAACCAAGACGAAGGCTGTTAAAACAACTGTTTTAAAATGAACCTTATTGCAATTCAGACAGACTCGTTCCCTCTGCCCGGCCATGGGTTTAACGGATACACCAGGCTTATGCCTGAGCTCACCAAGGATAACCTGTAAGCACCATGTGACAAATTTGCCACTTTCTTGGAGACAGAACAGAAATCCATTTGGTGGAACCATTGTCAAAGCTTCTCTCCTTTGGGGTTTTATTTGTAACCTCTCAACTCCTTGCCTTGGGAATCAGGAACAGGGTAGGACAGAACAGGAGAGGATGGCTGAGAGGTGACTTTCCCAGGAATGTTGTTTTAATGATGCTCTGTTTGTGTGATGACTTGGAGCAATGTGAAACCTCAACATTTCTATTTTTTAATTTCAATTTTGTATTGTGGGGTTTGGTTTAACTTCTGTTTTTTCTTCCTATGTTTAACAAAAGACAAGTGCTGGTCAGGATTTAAGAGCTCCTGACATGAAATAGGGATCACGTGGGAGAAGATCACTTCAGGTATTTCCTTTTGGAAGCTCAGACATGACTTTTACAGTTCTGCTGTGCTTCCGGTGAGCTGGGACTGCAGTGGTTTATCCTGGATTTTGGTAAATAGAAGGACACAGATGGGATCAAGACCCAACCCAGCCTCCCATCCACATCCTCATGAGGAAACAGGTTCCGGTCCCCAGGCAGCCAGCAAGGGTGATGCGGTAGAAAACATTGGCAAAGTGAAGCTCCTGTTTCCACTTGTCCTGGGTATGGTTCTGGAGCCAAGGTCTCACAATTTTCATACTTCCATGGGTGTGGGTGAAAATCCTATGGGGCCATGAGGTGAGAAAATTCTCCAGTCTTGTTCCTGCCTTACTTTGGTGCATGGTGGTGAAGGAGAAAGGGCACTTCTCAGCTCAAGTGATGCCCTCAGACCTTGCCTCGACCTCAGCGCCAGAGTTTGATACTACCATGGGGCTGAGCCCCAGGCAGGGGTCCAGAGAGGGCTCCAGGTCACAGGCTGCCAGGCAGAAAACAGGCAAGGGGGAGCTCTGGCTCCAAGCCTTGATCTGGAGACTTGGCATCCTTAACTCAGTTCCAGGTTTGACCTGTAAGGACAAAGAGACCACATGCCTGGCAGCGACTGTGCTCTGCCTCCGTGCCAGGCTGCTGGCAGGGAGCTTGTTCTTTTTTGCTTAGGGTTTTATTTTTAGGTAGAGACCAGAGACACTGGAGAGCTGTGGTGGCGTAAGAGGGCACAGGCAGGCTTCTCACTCTCTAGAGCATGGACATCATTTGAATATGTGATTTCACAAGAACTTGTCTCACCTAAAACTGCACAGATCAAGGCTCTTGGAGCAAATGCTCCTTAATTGCTCAGTTGTGTTGTGAACAAGGTTTTCTCTGACCAGCTGATTGTTGTTGCAGTCATCATCATCGTCGTCATCATCATCATCATCATCATTATTCCACTGCCTCATGCTGCCCTGGCACATGCAGGTACCATCCCACCTGATGTTTTCTATGCCTAAACCATAGCATATCTCATCCCAACAAGCTCTCAATCCACAGAGCCAGCTCTGTGGAAGAAGGGGGATGTTACCTACTTTTCACAATTAAGTTGCAGGCAGCAGAAGCATTGGTCTTTTACAAAGTCACCTGGCAAGGTCACTGCAGTATCACTGTTCAGCTAATTAGTTCAATACCTGTGAACTTTAGTTTAGTGCCTGTGGATCCCTATACATCATCCAAAGGAGTATAAGCGATTCATTTTGTGCTGAAGTCCAGAGGACATACATCATTTGGAAATGCAATTGCATTAGTTTGGTCTCAGTCTGGGCAATGTGTCTCCTCGCCAGTGTGGCCACTCACCAGAGCGGCAGAGGCTCCAGCAACTCCAGCTGTTGTCATCTGGCTCTTCCCAGATCATTTAAACCTGTTGATTTCCACTTCCCGTGCCCAGACCCATTTAGTAGGTGATCAACATCTTGAGGAAGATTTAATGGAACGGGCCGTCTCAGAGACAGCCTTCTTGGGACTTACATACTTTCTACTCAGCTTCCAGGAGCACATGTCAAAAAGGTTATGAGCAAATTCCCCACTCCACAAACCCGACAGGTGACCGATACCATGCAGTTCATTCTCATTAGTGTTAGGAAAGCACCATGGATATCACCTGAATATTTCTAATCTCTACTAGCATAAGCAATAATCACACTGACATTGCACCCTTCTTTTTCAGGACAAGCAGTTTGATTTATTACCTGGTAATTCGGTCTGTTCTTGCAGATCACTATTCACTAATCTCACAGGGAGATGGGTAAATATTAGGGCCATGAATGTACAACAGAGGAAGGTCTTCATGCCGAGTGTCTGTGGCACTGGTTTTTAAAATGCTTTTGCTGTATAGTAGCAGCTGCCCTTTAAAATCTGCTCCCCAGTGACACCACAACCAGACAGGGAAGTCTTGTCAACCTGATGCCTAAACATCATTTCACGTTTCGGTCATTGAAACATTTCAAAATTATTGCACAGGTTTGGTGTGATTGTGTCAGGATTTCACCCGTAAAGACCTCATGAGGTTCAACAAGGCCAAGTGCAAGGTCCTGCTCCTGGGTCAGGGCAATCCGCAGTATCAATACAGATGGGGAGATGAATGGATTTAGAGCCACCCTGCAGAGACGGTCCTGGTGACACTGATGGCAGTGTACACTCACAGCCCAGAAAGCCAACAGTATCCTGAGCTGCATCATAAGAAACATGACCAGCAAGTCAAGGGAGGTGATTCTCCCCTTCTTCTCTGTTTTCATGAGACCCCACCTGGAGTGTTGCATCCATCTCTGGGGTCCACTGTACCAGAAAGACTGGGACCTGTTAGAACAGGTCCAGAAGAGAGCTGTGGAAACTGCCAGAGAGCTGGAACACCTCTCCTGTGGACAAAGGCTGAGAGAGTTGGAGTGGGTCAGCCCAGAGGAGAAAAGGCTTCAGGGAGACCTTATAGTGGCCTTTCAATATATAAATGGGGCTTATAAGAAAGATCGAGAGAGACTTTTTATCAAGGCCTGTGGTGACAGAACAAGGTGCAATGGTTTTAAACTGGAAAAGTGTGGGTTTAGATTGAACATAAGAAGGAAATTTTATATGCTGGGGGTGGTGAGGCACTGGAACAAGTTGCCCAGAGAAGCTGTGGCTGCCCCATCCCTGGCAGTGTTCAAGGCCAGGTTGGACGGGGCTTTGGGCAACCTGGTCTAGTGGAAGATGTCCCTGCCTGTGGCAGCAGGTTGGAACTGGATGAGCTTTAAGGTCTTTAATCACCATTCTGTGATTCTATGAATTTAATAAACTAACCAAAGGTACTGATCAGTCAGTCCCAAATCTACTTGCCTGGTGCCCAGAAGTGTGGCCGGGACTGAGCTGAGAGCTTCCACCTGGAGGAGCAGAGCGATTCTTTGTGCTGGTGGGCACTTGTAATGCTTTCCGACCCACATTGCTTTGTCTTTCCTTGAGAGTTAATCTCTTTTATGAAATTTGACATTGAAATGCCTCCCTTATACAACAGATTATCGTTGTAATTAGCTACAGGATAAATAAGACTGTATTGAGTATTACATTAGGCTCTCATTTATTCTGTCAGTGAAGCATATTTTTCCCCTATTGCTTCTCCCAAATCATCATGAGACTTTTGTAAAGAGAGTATTTGCTCAAAAAGCTGTGGGCAATTGCTCTTGAAAAGATTCTTGCAGTTACTTAATACTGTGAAAGGGCAAAATGAAATGCTATTTAAATGTGTTTTCATGCTACATTAGAACAATGAAACTTCTGCTTAATACTCTGATGATGAAACCAGGGACAAGTCACTTTACCTAGGTAAATTGTGCAGGCTAGAATCAGGTCCTCAAACACGAGGAATGGAGTTTATCAGTAGATGTATTTCTTTCAACACTTTAGATATTTTTTGTTATTGGTTTTTTTCGCTATCCTAGCCTGTTTCACTTGAAAACTAACTTTTAATGTGTCACAATATGGAGGAAAAAGGAATCCTCGATGGAAATCAGGCAGCTTTTAGCTCCCAGTGGAGAAAGAGGCTGGTTACAGGTTCAGTGGGCCCAGCACAGCATGAGGAGCACTTTGTGTCCAGCAAAGAGAAGTAACATTCTTTGGACATCATCAAGGAGAGAGGAGATACCACAGCTTTGTGGTACAGCATCCTCAGGCTCCTCTGGGGTGCCATCACTGCTTCACTGTGGCCTCTGCCCGCTGCATCTCCCATCATCCCAACTCCTGAGATCACCTGAAAATCACAGGCCCTTTGCTGCGCATGGCTGCTGCGATCAGCTGCAATCTTTTGAGAAGGGGTTTTGAATAACCCCTTTCCACTGTGAAAAACCATTAGTTCAGGTAATGCTGTGGCTCTGAACAGAAAGCCCGAGAGCTAGCTAGACATCAGAGCTGATATTTTCTCCATGGCGTGTACCTTTGTGCTTCCGGATCTCACAGCTCTGGAGCAGCGTGTGGCCGGGCTCGCCATATGTGCTGCGGTACCCACACACCGAGCCGCTCTGCTCCGCACAGCCCTGCCCCTGCGCCTCCTCGCTACTGCTGCGGGCTGGAGGAGAGGTGGAGAATCACCTCAGCGTAAGTGACAGGAATATCATCAGCCCAGGACAGAGGCATCCCCCAGGTATGTATGCCCCAGGATAAATGCTAACACTCACCTTGAATGCTGTGTTATATCTATAGCTATAGCTCATATAGCTTATGTACAGCTATATATAAAGAAGCTCACTTCTCTTCGGTGGACATAGTCTATCCCCAGTACTTCTAATGCTGGGGTCCCTGAACCTCTAACCAGCCTCTTTCTCCACTGGTAGCCAAAAGCCATCAAGGAATCCTCTTTCCCCCATCTTGAGATACATTAAAAATTAGGCAAGGCAGACTAAAATACTTTAAAAAAAAAAAAAAAAGATTAAAAAAATAGAGCAAATGACCATCTAAAATATTAAAATAAATATATTTACTGATATACATATACACACACATATATACACACACATATACACACACATATATATACACACATATAAAACACCAGCCCAAACCATGACCCTGCATTATATGACAGAGCCTCTTGCCTGGCTCAGCAATAAACAACCATCCTGATTATCATTTCACATTTCAGAGCACCTAACCTCACGTCAGATGTGTATTTTCCTGTCGTACAGCTCACCTGAGGCTACGTAAACCTCACTGAGCTGCCGCTGCCTGTCTCAGCAATGGGAATATAACTTAATGATTCGCTCCTCGCCTGGACCAACATGTCAGCCCCTCCTGAATGCACAACTTGTTTAACCTCTCAGGAATAGGAGCTGCCCTGACACCTGACGTGTCACATCAGCAATCAGGATGCAAGAGAGAGATCTGGCTGCCCCATCTCCATAAATCCTTGATCTCTTTAGCAGGGCTGTCACTTCTCCCTGCAGAGACAGTAATTTTGGGTTTGCTTTGAGCTGCCTGCAGTACACCTTGGGTTTGATATCTTCATCGGAAGTCAGAGTCTTTGTGCCAGCCCTACCTGGCAGCATGGTGTGCTATGACTGCTCCCATTGATGTTGCAAGGTGTCCAGCTGAGGACTTCAAAGCCTTTGCAGATGCTTTTTACTGAAGCCTCATAGCAGAGGTATAAAGCAAACAAGCATCGTTTTATGCCCACAGAGACAGCGAGAAGAGGTATCCACTGGCTGAGACCATCCCTTAAGGTCACACCACTGACCAGGCTCAACCAGGATGAGGCAGCCCCCGTGTCCTGCCCCAGCCATTAGAAAACGCTTTCTTTTAATCAAATCGACACCTTTATAGCAGCAAAGTGTCCATGAATAATAGCATTAAAGCCTCAAGTCCAGTGCTGCTGCTCTGAATGCAGCAGGCAGCAAAGGCAACCCACTGCTGCCCATTCACCTCCACACTGAGTCATGTCCCACCTCCTGTTCTCCTGGGGAAAAAAGCCCTGGAAAAATACCCCGGCCTGGGAAGATCCCATTTTCCATGCTGGGAAGTGCCACCTATCACAAGAACTTTTTTTCCCCTCTTTTCACCCATCCATCTTTCGTTTCCATGGAAACGTGGCCAGAAAATCAGCTGGCCAGAGGCAGCCAGGGAGCAGGGAAACCCCTGGGGAGATTTCCAGAACTGAAAACTACAAGGGGTAATTTGCAAAACATGGGCTTTTTGTTGCTGTGGGGCTCCTAGGTCTCTCTGAATGTTTAAATGCATATAAAAGATGAATATGTTTCCTATACATAATAATAAGCATATAGTTTAACAGCTGAAAGTTCCCACTTGAACATGGGTAATACTTTGGAGGGCCAGGTGGGGATGCTGGTGTATGGCCTTGTCCCCTGGGCCAGGGGCAGACTTTGGGTTTTTGGTGTAAAAGTAGCACCAGGTGGTTCCTGCTTTTGGCTTGAGACCTCTGGAGCAGCTCAGCACCAGCCCGCAGGCCAGGGGATGCTGCCTGTGCCCCCCCATGGCCATGGCCATGGCATGAGGGGCTGCCCTATGCTGGGGCTCAGCTCTGTCCGTGAAACAGCACCAAAGGACTCTGTGCCTGCCATACCAGTATCATGCAGCCTGGTGTGCAAGGACCTAGCCACTACTAGTTCCAAGAAGTTATCCCACCGAACTGCTGGTTTCCATGGCACATAGGCATGTGGATTAGGAGATCCATATAGGGAGAGATACACAGTTTGAATAGATGCATCCAAGAATTAACACAAACAGCAGAAAAGGTTATTGCTTAAAAAGCTACAAATTTTAAGTAGTATAAATATTTTTGGTGATAGAAAGCACTGGTAAGTGCAACTATGGGCCACCCCTGGAAACCAGAAGCCACCTTCCATCCTTCAGAAAGCATCCAGCCCCAACCAGATGAACCACCATTCTGTGCCATTGCATCTCAGGGACAACAGCCTAATGTGATGCACATGGAGGCAACACCACTGTTTTGGCCCAACAGCAAAGACATTCCCTAAAACATTTGCTCAGGCATGCCACTTCCTCAGGATATATTGTCTGGGATGGTCCCATGTTGGATACTCAGATGAGCAAGGCTGAGAAAACCTAAGCGCCTGGATGGATGCTGTTGCCAGCCTTCCCGTCCACTGTTTGACTCAGGAATCCAATTATAACATTTTTAAATCCCCAAATCTTGTTCTCTTTCTCCTGTGCACATCTTTTCTCCAGTCCCGATCGATATTTCCAAGCCTCTTACTAGGGAGCAAACCACAACCGTGCTGCAGGATTTGCTCTCACCGCACCGAAGCAAAGCTCTTCCTGACGCTACCCACGAGCTGTGCTCGCTCGGGGCCTGCCGTGCCAATCAAGAAAATCATTGGAGATGCGGATGGGTCAGTCCACCTGGGTTTTTTTTGGCAAGAAAATTGAAATTAAAGAGTCCTATCTGGGTAAAAAACCCCGCCGTGCCGGGCAGGCAGCGGCGTGTGCTCCCTCTGCCGTTGCTGCAGCAGCAGTGAAGCGCTCTGCGAGGCCGGGATGCACAGCCTGGGGAAGGCAGGTCTAGCCAAGGATGTTTTCTCTATTCGAATATCTGATGAAGATGCTCGCTGCCTGAGCAGGGGCATCTGGCTGCGATGCTCCTGGCAAGTAGAAAGGCAAGCTGGAGAAACTGGCCGTGAGCTGTAGGGGGAAAAACGTGATAGGTTGATTGCCCTGGAACTCCTTAGTGATGTTATATCTGTGTTTCAGAGCAAAATCTGGGGGTTCAAAGTACAGATATTTGGAAGAGAGCAAGATTGGGAGGTGCCTGCATAGGGGGAAGTTTTATTCTGGAGTCTTTGCAATGCCCACTCCAACTTGTATCAGAATTGCTGCTAGTCTTAGAGAAGATGTGGCATCAGTAAGAAGTCAAATGGAGGAAGATGGTAATTTTTATCCCACTGAGTTCCCCTGCAGCATCAGCCCAGCCCACCCTGACTAACCCTGCTCTCTCATACCAAACAGTGTGTGAAAGGGGCAAATCTGTCACAAGCTCTAGGATATGTTTGGGATGGAGGCAGACTACCAAGTGCAATCCTGCCCCATCTCGCTGATCCCAGGGATCATCTCAGTGAGGTGCCCATCCTGAAAGCAGGCAGAATGAGCACTGCTTTTTAATGGTGCAGGTAAGTGGTACCTGTATTTTCTGTGTGTAACAGTAGTGTGTCAGCACAGGAGGAATATCTCCAGTTACTGCTGGGCTGCATATTTAAAACAAGCCATTTACCATATCTTTAATTCAAAATGTCTTCAAATTGGGGCTGTGACAAAAGTGCCAGTGGCCATCTCCACTCCCCCAACCAGGCAGGCTGTGCAGGCAACATTTCTCCTTGTGGATGAGGTGATGGGGAGGACACAAGTTCCTGAAAAGCCCCACCCCCCCATGCCTTCAGGGCCAATCCCATCAGAAAGGACCCAGAGGACAACGGCTGGGGACGTACGTGCGTGTTTTCTCAAAGTGGGGAGGATGGCAAAATTGGCAAGGGACCAGTGGGAAGTATTTGTAAACACTTTGTAAATGATCCAATTTTCCCGAGCATCTGTTCATGACTCACTTGCCAACTTCATGGATCCGATGCTGGTTGCTCAAAGGCTGGAAAAGCCCCAGACTTGCTGTTACTTCGATCTCATCACTGAAAGCAACTAATTTGCAGCAGCTTTGCTCTGAAAACACAGACTCCTCAAAATAATCAAGCCTGTCATCATGAAGGTGCCTGCATTACTATTGCATTGCTTCTTGGAGCAAGGTGCTCCAGCTCACAGACACTTTCAGTTGGCCTTTCATCACATCGTTTGCCACAGTGAGAGGATGACTGCTTTCCTCCGGCAAAGATGCCTGGAGCAATTTAAGGTTGTGCCTTTGCTGTGCTGGAGCTAGAGCTAAATATGACCAAAACCTAGTTGGTCCTAGTTATGTCAACAGCAGTGGAAACAAGTGTTTTCTATAGGGGGCTAAATATTACTGTGAGCGTGACACAGTTTCTAGGTCTTTGGATAAAGGTCTAGCTCGGGAATTGGCAGCAGCTTGTCAAGATGAAATGACCTTGTGTAATCTCTAATTTCTGTGTCCTGCTCTGTCCTTTCCCATTGAAACTCGTCAGCTCCTCCAGAAAATGCAATAAACAGTTTCTCCTTAATAGAAAACCTGTAAGGAAAACACAAGACATCAGTTTCCACAGACCTGAGCAAACAGTGACAGCTCAGTAGGATATTTAGTGCTATGGTCCAGCCACATCTTCATCTGCTTTATGTTTTTCTTTTCAGATTGTCTAGGAATCACAGGACCAGGTCTCCATTTCCAGCATATATTGGGACCCTCTGTGGATAGCCTGGACCTGAAGAGGTCATTTGGAGAGAAGCCCGAAGCAGCAGGAGAGAATAAACTGTTTCTTCACCCCATGTTGGTTCATTCTCCCAAAGAGCACAAGGTGTTGCCTGTTTCCTACCATCAGATGGGAATTTCACCTGCTAACTCCTCATTACTGAAGGACGTGGTGATGCTAGGGGTGCCTTTGATCCCACTTTCCTCTCCCTCCAGTAAATTGATGCTTATGTGGAAAGTGAGCTCAGACATTGCACTGGGGTCAGCAGCACTGTGGTCTGATGGGGTTTGGCCAGTCAGGCACTACCACTGTTGCCCATTACACTGTGCTTTCACACCTTGGCCTGGGGTTTTCAGAGGTGATATATTTTTTCAGGTATAGCTGACCCCATTCATGACTTCTTATCTGTTTGTCCTCATGTTAATAATTAGAGCAGTGAGAGGCTGGGGAGCACGCCTGGCAAGCCCGCTCTCTGGGAAAGCAAAACTCTCCTGCCTCAGGGAGGGTTTCATCAGCCAAAGGAGAAATTGCCAAGAAAATAAAAAGAAGGTGGAAGAAAAAGGCCAGCAGCCCTTAGGTGGGCTGTGTCTGTCACAAGGACAAAATGACTCTCCAAACAGTTCCTGATACAGAGTGGGAATATAACATCTCCATTAGGAAAAAAAGACACAAAAAAGGTGTGGAGGGAAGAAATTACAGTGCGTTGGGTCAACAATACATGCCCTTGTGCTAAAAATAGGTTTTAGGGGTTCTGACTCCACTCTTCTACATCACCATCATCAGGAGTTGTTTTCCTGGATTTAACAGGATGATGTGGTTGAACCGATAGGGAAAATATGTCCCTAACTGGATTACTCAGAAAATTCCACATGGGTTTGGCTTTTTTTCTTGCCCATGCAGGCTCTTTGTAAATGAATTTTGGAGTTAAAAAGCCCATCCAGACTTCAGCCTGGCCATGTATCAGTGAGTTCATGGTTTCATGGGTCACTTCTGGGAAGTGTGGGCTCACTGAGTGTGCTCCTTGATGTGGGGATGCTCCAAGAGAATTAATTACAGCACTGCTATCTTCTCGCCTACACTAGGGACAGGTGGTGGATTAGGGAAACTGAGTTTAATTTATTCTTTTCCTGGTTGCTCTTTTGCTCTGTCACCTCCTTTGCTTCTTACTGGGAAAATGGATGCGAAACATTTGGTCGGTTGGTGAGAGACCAGCTCATTGCCACAGAAGAGCAGTAGCATGTCACTTCACCTGCTAAAAATCCCCAGATCAAACTTCCTCATCTAGAAAAAAAGGCCCATTTCAGGCATCCAACTCGTTGCTGGAAGCCCATGGGGTGTGTGTGGTGGAACAAACCCTGACTCAACACTGGAGATGGGCTTGCAGGAGAGAGGATATTCTTCTCCTCAGACCTCTGCAGCCAGTGCCCACTGCTCCCACACCTGCCTGAACAGGTAAAGCAACTACTGGAAAAAAGAAAAACCCAGGATTTCCGGTCCCTCGTCTTTCTATGGCTCACAGCTCTGTCAGCCACTGAGCCCGGAAATGCAATTTCCAAGCAGCCACCAGTGTGTTGCAAAGAACAGGACCTCATGGTCGCAGCTTGCCTTGAACCAAGAGGGAATAGCTATTCCCATTCCTAAATTAATTGCTCAGCCAGAGTCCCTGTATTCTACTGTGCTGAAACATGACTGACTTTAAGATGGAAATATCCCCTTTCTTCAAATGATCCAGCACAAAGCTCATCGCAGCACCATTGCAACTGGGTTTTTTTCTTTGGCAAAGCACAGCATCCTGTCCTCGAGGTTCCCTGCAGCTTTGGATGGTTGGAGTAGATCTACACCCCTCCAGCTATGGTGATTTCCATAAAAGATTTGAAGCTTTTCTGGCTTGGAAGATGCCTGAATAATTCTTTTATGCCACAAGTAAGAATGAAAGCCAGTCTTGTTTGTATTGCATATTTTAGGTACTGTGAAGGTTTTCCTTGAGAGTTTGCATTGCTAAAGGTTGGGGGAAAAAAAGATTCAGTCTTTTTAATGTACCTTGGGGCCTTTTGGGCTCATCAGTGCAATTTTTTTCTTCTAGTTGTCATTAACCTGCCTTAGTTGGTTTTGTGATCTTGATTTAAAACCAATGAAGTCTTGAGTAAAAAGCCTGGGTTAATTTTCTTGGGAGCCTATAGGCTCTACACTCAAGTTCCCAATAGCATATTATAATGCTGGGAATTAACTAGAATGGTTTTTCTTGTATTCAAGCAAGTAAAAGTCTGGACTTAATGTGTAATACACCCAGAATGATAGCTAAGGGAGAAAAAAGGCAACCAGCAGGGTGAAATTATCTGTGAACACTTTGACTGAAAAGAAATGGTTCATATGCATCTAATAGAAAAAAAATAATGTGGTTCTGGCGTTGGGTTATGGAAACAGAGGTAGGAGAAACCCTTAGATGGGCAGATTTCTGTACCAAAGAAATAGAAAACATGCATTATTTCCAGGATAAAGTCACACAGGTAATTCTGGGGGTTATACGCAACGAATATCACCAGCTTTGAATTGGGGTCTGGTTTTAATCTGGTGACTAACCCCTGGAGCACTCCTGATTTACACCAGTGTACAAAAGGGCACATCTTGGCCATGAAAAGCCAAAGGGGAACAGCAGAGGTGAGACATACTGCTACATTTTTTAATTTAACCTGATTTTTATTAAAACATTATTCAAGTTTTATAATTCTCTGAGTGCTCAGTGTCATGGCACAGACCAGATGATTTCATGGACTTGTGTTGGATTATGGACAGCATACTTTGATGTATTTTAGGCTAAATGCATTTCATGAAAGCAGCTGGGGATATCCCACTAGAAACCTCCTTGCCATCCTGGGGGAAGATAAAGACCAAAGGAAAAGAGCTGTGCTGGAGATGCTCTGAGTCCACACGGCCCTTCATTCCTGCCTCCAGACTTTGCCCTTGGCCAATGGTACTGGACATAAATAGAGAGGGGTGTTAAGGAGGTTTTGTCCCATGTGGAGGATGCTGATTTGCCATACTGCTGACCTTCTTGAGAAAGTCTTAGTTCCCCTGAGTGTAACTACATCAGAGCACAGACATACAGCTCCTGCAGAGAGCGCAAAGGATTTCCTCCTCTGAAATCCTTGCAAAGGCCAGGATATCATGGAAACAGCAAGAAGCATACAGAGGAGAGGAGGGGGAAGGACATCAGTTCATCAATCCCTGCTGCTTCAGGGGCCCAGGGGATCAGCACTGGGCTGCCAAAGCTACTGGTGGCTCCTCCCTGGCTCATTGCTGCTGCGTTCCTGGGTGGGGGTGGCCAAGAAAGCCCTGCTGCATCTGCTGCAGTGATGCAGTTTAGTCCAGCCTCCTCTGTGCAGGAGGAGACAGGAGGAGTAATTCAGGGGGGGTTAATCCATTGATAAAATCACTAAAAGGGATGAAAGCTGTGGGCAGCAGCACTGGGGCACCAGGCTGCAGAGAAGGGCCAGGCTTTGGAGGTGCAGCAATAGGGTCTCCCTCCTTCACTCCGTCTTTCCTTCACTCCATCCATCCATCCATTCATCCATCCATCCATCCATCCATCCTCCTTTCCCTCATCTTTCCCTGTCTCTACCCAACCTCCTCTTCATCCCTCTGTCCTTCCCTCCATCCTTTCTCTTTACCCTTCCATCTGTCCATCCTTCAATCTCTCCCTCCCTCCATCTTTCTCTCCCTTCCTCCTTCCCTCCACCCCTCATCTCTCCATTCCTCCCTTTTTTTCTCCCTTCATCCTTATATCCTTCTTGGATCCTTCCATTCCTCCCTCCATCCTCCCTCCAGTGCTCCCCCCCTGCCCTCCTGGGCCTTTTCAAACAGGCTCCCCCATTCAGAGGGGATTTCTCCACGCCAGGCCGATCAGGAGGATTAAAGAGCAATTAAACCCAATAAATTATCTGCCTGAAACATTTTTTCAAAGTGGCCACTGTGCTGGAGCAAAGTCCCTGTCGCTTCATTTCCCCTGTGAAGGGGGATCAGGGCAGATCAAACCCCGGCGACCTGCTGACCTCCACCTGGACCCCACGACAGCACCGCAGTCCCCTCACCACACCCCACAGCAAAAGGAACCAAGCATCTCCTCCTCTTTTGGCAGGGCTTTCACCCTTAGGAAGCGTGAAGGATGTCTCCCAGGCTGAGGCAAGTGATGCAGCAATGGGAGCAGCCTGCCTCCTTTAAGGCTAAACAAACAGCCTTTGCCTTCAAAGCTCCCAGAAATGGTTGTCCTAATTTCTCTCCAATTCAATATTCTGAGGCTGCTTTTGTGAAGGCTCCAGCTGCCTCTCGCCTCAAACCCTTTCTGGCTTCTGCTCAGTGGCAGCAGCCAGAGCAAGGGGCTTCAATGGCAATCATTTGGAGTGTCACCAGCTTAAAACCCAAACCTACAGTGGTCTGCAGTGATGCTCCAAAACACACTGCAGTTTCTAGCTGTGTGCTTTGAGCTAGTGTTCAGCCCCACACTATTGCTCAACTTGGCTGTCAGTAGACCCATCTCCTCTCAGCCCAGTTGATTACCCACTGCCTGTCCTCAGCTACAGCAGACCTTTGCCCACTCCTATCACATGGGTTTATCAGTGAAAAGGGTTCAGCCCCATAGAGCTACTCCAGATTCTGGGCGATGCAATCAGGAGCAGGATCCAGCCCTCAAGATGCAATCGTTGATTTCAATAAGGAAGTTGAACAACCGCACCGCCAGCCCTTGCACTGTGCTGGTTTTCTTTCCCACACCCTCAGCCCGTTAATTAGAATAGAAGAAGATGACAAAGGAAAAAAATCTGATGATGTATAGTACCTCATATTAATGGATGCTAATGTGCCATGTTAATTAAATACAGCATCTGCCCAAAACCTCCTGAAAACAATACCACTCTGTGCGGGAGCACAACGCTGTGCACGGCCTTGCAAACCTGTGGGAAGGAGGAAAAGCAAGGACAAAAATAGTTTCTGATAGACTAATTAATTGAAAATAACCGTGAGGTCAAGGATCAGACTGCTAGGAATATGCTTTTAAAGATGCTAAATGTGTTTGATTTCTACAGCACTGCACAGCTGTACCCAGATTTCATGCCTTTGCTGGAGTCCCCAGTGTGGAAGTCCAGCTGTTGCCTCTCAAGTCCAGTTATTCACAAAGCAGTCTGGCCAAAACTGGGTCACTTGACTCTTCAGATAACAAATCACCCTCTTCCCCTGGCCCTTGTGCTCCACCAACAGCCTTGGAGCTGTGGGGCCAAAATACCCCTGAGTTATAAACACAGAATCAGGACATGGAGAAGTTCTGCAAAGATTATATCCAGATAAAGAAGATAATCCTCACTGTTTGAGCTGATGAACGACTCAAAAACATATCCTGAAACTCTTACTTGAATTAAAAAATCTGGTTTGCTTTGGCCATGTTCATGACTCTTCTGCCTTTATTTTCCTTACATGGCCTACGAGATTTATTACCTGGCTGGAACATGCCTGCAAAGAGAAAACTATAAGCTAGAAAAGATTCCCAGAAATTTATATCTCCTCAGACAGTGAAATTCCCCCCATAGTCTCTTGCTATATTTCTGCGAGCTACACACAGCATCCTTCAGCCTAAAGGCACCTGAAAGGTCCACATGCTTTTGCAAGCACATAGGAGTTGCCTCTGTGCTGGCTTTTTGCACTGCCATCGGTTTTACTCAGACAAAACCCTCATGGGTGGACCTACTATGTCCCCATTTAGGAAAGGCCTTTGATCATCAGCTGTAGAAACTGAACCAGAGGCTGCTCTGTGCTGTGGAGCTCATGGCGTAACTCAGCCAAGGGCCAAGAGATGGAGCATGGAAGAGATGCCTGGCCAGGAGAGAGCACTCTGCTGCAGAAAATGGAAAAGAGGAAGATGAAATGATTCACCCAAGGACATGAGGAAGCCTACTGTGAAATGCAGATTTCATCCTGGCACTCTTCATCTCTTCCTTTTTCTGGTAGAGGTGAAAAATGCAAGACATCCCTGTCCTGGGAGGGTTCGGCAATATTAGGTGGGAGCACGCAGATATTTAGGGGCCAAAATAACTGGAAACCAAGCTTTCTGTTCATAGGTGTTTTATACCAGATGGGCCCAGGGTGTGCAGCATCCCTTCCCATCCAAGCCCCTACATTTCAGCTCATCCACTTCTTGCTCATCCACTCCTTGCCCACCCCACCATCACCACACAAACTGTTCTGCCCAGGGTGCCTCTCCCCACACCAACAGCCACCATACCAGCTAATGTCATGACACCCTTGTGTGTAACAGCCAGGGAAACCCACCTCTTTCTTTCTCATTTCTGTCCCCTGCACCCACATCTCTCCTCTGGTGGTTCTTCATCTTCTTCATCTTTCTCCAGTGGGAAGCTTGTGGAGGGCCCTTCTCCGTTCTCCCCTCCCCATGCCCATGCCCCCTGGCAGAAGCTCACTGAATAACCCAGCCATCATCGCAACACTCCTGTTATTGGATGTAATAATGCTGCCAGGATTATTTCCCTCCTACTATAACTGATTCATTAAATTGATTTTACAGGGAACCGCTATTCCTGCTCACAGCATTGTCCGTAGCGCACTGGGAGTGTACGGCATGATTTACATTTGTGTCTCCCCACACCAAGACTGACTGTACCTCCATAAATATTTATACAAGCAGCGTGTATCTATGATACCCAGTCAGTTCTTGGTGACTTGTGTGTGCCAGGCTTTATGGGCTATCCTGTGGTTTTATATAAAACCAGTGATGCAGAAAGGGAAGGGGAAGGACAAGTTCCCAGCCCACAGGAGCCATGCATTTGCCTGAGTGAGGAGAGTCCACTCTGGTAGGAGGAGACCCAAGGACAGGACAACTTGCAGATGCTTCATGGCATGTAAGTCCTGTAAGTCAGGAATTGTGACCCAGCCACAGGTGGGTGCAGGATCCACTTCTGCACAAGCTAATGCAGCCCCAACACCTGCAAGTGAAAGGGATTTACTGTCCTCCAGCAGTTGCTGTGGCAGGCAGAGTGCCGGGTGGCATCTCCAGTGAGCAGGGCTGCGCAGTCACTACCCAGGTTGCAGGGGGATGTTTACTGAATGACACTAAAAAACTCAAAACCAAAGCAGGGCTAATGTCAGTAATTCCCTTGGACAATTTACATGCACATATTTTTGGAGAGAAGCAGCCTCCCGCACATCTATTCTTGTTCTGTTATCGCACATGCTTTCCAAATGTCGAGGACAATGCAGCTACTGCACTTTGGAGGAGAAAGTGAGAATAGATTTGGGGACTGGGAGCACCAAGCAGAAGCTGCAGAGCACCAGCTACATGCTACCCAAATGTCACAGAGCCCTGGGACTTTGGGAAAGGGTGGGAGAGATGGTGTGTGAGCATCCTCTCCTTACAGGCATGGAGGGACAAAGTGGTCTGCTCAGGGTCATAGGAAGAACATGGCCACCCCACTAATGTTTGCCTCAAACACTGTACCTGGTAAAGATCCTGCATCTTCCCATGCAGCCTGAGCAGGAATATCCCTGCATCCATGTCATGATGATGCTCAGGCATCAGCATAGGGACGGGGTAACTGCACAGTACTGCTCTTGGAACCTTGAATGGATCAGGCAGATCTTTATCCAGGGGATAAAGCACAGACAGACCCCACTTTCCTTCCAAGTACTTTGGTGACATCTCCCCAGGGCTGCAAAGAAATGTCTCAGCTACTCAGCCATGCCGGCAGCACCCCAGGAGCAAGGCAAGTATCACCACTGGCACCTTCGCTTGCCATGGTGGGGATCACTTATTACCAGGACCTCCTGAGCACAGGAGATGGACAGTCTGGGACACAAACCCCAGCTAAAGCAAAGATGCTTTCAGCCCTCTTAGTGGTGGAAAAGACATTTTCCACCCATAGTGAGACCCAGGCTGCACCTCCCTCTCCTTGCTGCCCTGCAGGAATGGCCCTGGGCTCCTGCACGGGGCAGGACTGGGCACAGCCCAGATTTGGGAGTGGTGAGGGGAGCGAACTGTGCTGGCCAGAGGGGTATGGGAATGGGAAAGGGGCTGAACAGGCAGAAAGCACACAGGGGGCATGCAGCCTCCTTTGTCGGTGCTGACCCCAGAGCTCTGGGTTTCTGCTCATGCCTGGGACCAGGGTGCTGCCTGTGTAGCGAGGCGAAGGGAAGTGCCCCCATATCCCTCATGCTGACTGGCCTTGCCAGGGATCGTTATTCAGCAAAAACCACAAACAAGATGTATGGATGCAGAAGAGGGAAGGGAGGGTTGGGGGCGATCACTTGTGTGGTCCTGTGCCCTTCCACCACCCGGCTCAGCTTTCCCCAAACAGACGGCAGCAGCCAGCCCTGGGGAGGGAGCGCAGCCTGATCAGGGTTCCCCATACCCATCTCCCTCCACATCCCGTGGCCCTCCATGTCCCAGTGCCCGCCTGAGCCAGAGTCCGGAAGGGCCGCTTCCCCCACCGTGATGTTTCCTGCTGGATGACACAGAGGATGTGAGGTTTGGGGGGGTTGAAGCAAGGGATTTCACCTCCTGTCATCCGCTCCCTTCTCTGACAGCTGAAAGGTGCCTGTGTGGGACCAGGGACTGCCAGGGCCCAGCGGCTTCCTCCAGCCCCAGCCCCCAGCATCGCCCCCTGGCCCCCCCCGCAAGCCCTTCCGCCAGGTTTGGG
>NW_009919928.1:0-548 GCF_000696875.1 Nestor notabilis | reverse complement strand
CCAGCATCGCCCCCTGGCCCCCCCTGCAAGCCCTTCTGCCAGGTTTGGGGAGGCTCCGGTGCTGCTTTCCCTGCGAGGTGGAGAGATCGCTCCTTTAATCTCACCCCTAACCCCGTGACCTTCCTCCCTTAAGGAGCTTTTCCCCTTCATGTCACTGCTTTTTAAAGCCTCCTCTACAAATAAAAGCAATTTCCTTTTGGAACTGTAACTATGACATGGGGAGATGCGCTTTTTTTTTTGGACAATAAAGGGATAAGAATGGGGGGCCGGCTCCCTTTTGGTGTTTGGATTCAGCCGGGTCTGTTTGTTTAGATACTTTACATAAGATAGTAAACACCAGGCGAGTTAAAAGCTTTAATTAAAAAAGGTGGTGAGCTGGGGAGGGGAGGAATAGCGGAGGAAAAAAAGCCTCTCAATTTACACAGCGACTTAGAGAAGCAGCCCCAGACAGACAAGATAAATACATCCCGGGAATCCAAGAAACCTAGAGGACAAAGATAATGAATAAGGCAATGTCTACCTACGGAGCGCAACAGCTCAGCGCTCCC
>NW_009919927.1:1730-1945 GCF_000696875.1 Nestor notabilis | reverse complement strand
TTCGGTGGTTGTGTTTTAAAGATAAATCTGTGCTGGTTTCTACAGCTCTTGGTTTGATCTGTGTCCCCTGGGGGAAGGGGGAGCCTCTGCCCCACCGGTGTCCACCGCTGCTTTTTCTTTGTCCCTCCCCATCTGTATCAGTGCCAGGGCATGAGCTGCTCGTGGTGCGACCCTTCCTTCCCTCCCTTCCTGCATCCTCACCCCTTCCCCATGGA
>NW_009919927.1:419-739 GCF_000696875.1 Nestor notabilis | reverse complement strand
GGGAGCGTGCGCCTGCTCCTCCGCAGCCCTGTCTCTGCGAGGAGGCTGGGGCTCGGCGCAGGGGGGAGCAGATGTTTGCTCATCCCAATCCCAGGGTGTTTCCCATCCGCCGGGCTGGGCCGTGTGGGCCTCCCTTTACCCCATGGCAATGGTGCCAGAGTGCCCTTCCTCCTGGGGACAAGTGTCTGGGTCTGTGGAGCCACATGATGAGGTGTGGAGGGACTCGTCACCCCAGGAATCTTCAGGGGAGCTTTGCTGCTTCCCGGTGTTGGCATTTGTCCTGGCAATGGGTGATGCAGCGCCAAGTCCGCCCAAGGGGC
>NW_009919927.1:0-303 GCF_000696875.1 Nestor notabilis | reverse complement strand
CCCTCTCACCAAGCTGCCCCTCTCCACCATCCCAACAAGGGAGGAGCCCTCATCCCGTTTTCTCGGGAAAGGCCGGGCACGGGGCTTGTTCCACTGTTGTTGCTCTTTCTAATGAACGTTTCCTGAGCACCGCTTCCGTCCTCCGCCCCTTCCCAGCTTCTGCTTCGGCCACCCCGAGCCTTCTGCTGCCATCTCCTGCTCCCGGCCCCGGCTCTGTGGTTAAATCAAAGCTGTCCTGGCTCCATCCATTAACCATGAGAAATCTGGTGTGGGAGAAGAGGGGCTGAGTCCCCGCCCTGCCTA
>NW_009919926.1:271-1200 GCF_000696875.1 Nestor notabilis | reverse complement strand
ATGGGTTCGGGACATAGATATGGAGCTGGAAGTGGGTTCTGGACATGGATATGGAGCTGGAAGTGGGTTCTGGCCATAGATATGGAGCTGGAAATGGGATCTGGACATAGATATGGAGCTAGAGATGAGTTCTGGACATAGATATGGAGCTGGAGATGGGTTCGGGACATAGATATGGAGCTGGAGATGGGTTCGGGACATAGATATGGAGCTGGAAATGGGATCTGGACATAGATATGGAGCTGGAGATGGGTTCTGGACATAGATATGGAGCTGGAGATGGGTTCTGGACAGAGATATGGAGTTGGAGATGGGATCTGGACGTAGATACGGAACTGGACGTAGATATGGAACTGGAGATGGGTTCTGGATGTAGATATGGAGCTGGAGATGGGTTCTGGACATAGATATGGAGCTGGAGATGAATTCTGGACATAGATATGGAGCTGGAGAGGGGTTCTGGAGGTGGCTCTGGCTGTACTAATGGACCTGGCGCTGCCTGTGGAGGTGCTGGTGGCCACGTTGCCCCATACCTGGACACTGGGCTCCTCCTCCTGGCGCGGGGACGGGGCGGGCAGGACCTCGGCATCGGAGGTGTCGGAGGAGGCGTTCCGCTTCCGCTTCTTCCCCACCACCGGCGTGATGGTGCTGAGGGGACAACAGGGGCAATGGGGGGACAATGGGGGGGTCCAATGAGGTCATTGGGGACAATGGGGGGACAGTGAGGTCAATGGGGCTCAATGGAGCTCAATGACCTCAATGGAGCTCAATGACCTCAATAGGGCTCAATGGAGCTCAATGGACCTCAGTGGACCTCAATGGACCTCAGTGGACCTCAATGGAGCTCAATGGACCTCAATGGGGCTCAATGGACCTCAATGGAGCTCCACGACCTCAATGGACCTCAACGGGGCTCAATGACCTCAATG
>NW_009919926.1:0-239 GCF_000696875.1 Nestor notabilis | reverse complement strand
CAGTGGTGCTCAATGGACCTCAATGGACCTCAATGGAGCTCCATGACCTCAATGGACCTCAATGGACCTCAATGGACCTCAGTGGACCTCAATGGAGCTCAATGGACCTCAATGGGGCTCAATGGACCTCAATGGAGCTCCACGACCTCAATGGACCTCAACGGGGCTCAATGACCTCAATGGGCCTCAATGGGGCTCAATGGGGCTCAATGGACCTCAGTGTACCTCAATGGACTCCA
>NW_009919925.1:5116-5872 GCF_000696875.1 Nestor notabilis | reverse complement strand
CAGGGGGAGGTGGTGAATGGAGCTGGGGAAGCACCGGCAGAATGTGGCAGTGTCCCCATCACTGCCTGGTTCTGCATTCCCATTGTTGTCCTGTCCCGTGTCCCCATCGTTTCTCCATCCTGTGTCCCCACTCCTGCTCTGTCGCGTTTCCCCATTGCCACCTTGTTCTGCATCCCCATTTCTGTCCTGTCCCGTGTCCCCATTGCTTTCCCATCCTGTGTCCCCATTCCTGTCCTGTTCTGCAGCCCCATCCCGGTCCCATCCCACGTCCCCATTGCTGGGGCATCCCTGCAGCCCTGGCTGCTGTGCTCATCCTGCTGAGCCCATTGCTGAACGTTCTGTGGAGGGTGACAGGCTGGGCTGGGAACATGGGGTGCACCCTCCTCCCCCCAGTACGCCGCAGTGTGCCCAGCATACAAGCCCCCACTTCCTGCCTCTGAGAAGCATCCTGGGGATGGTTCCCTGCATCACACAGTTCTCCACCTCACTCTCAACCCCAGAGCTGGATCCCAAACCCTCGTGGGGTCCCAGCAGCAGCTGGGGTCCGGTGACAGGCTGGGCTGGGAACATGGGGTGCACCCTCCTCCCCCCAGTACGCCGCAGTGTGCCCAGCATACAAGCCCCCACTTCCTGCCTCTGAGAAGCATCCTGGGGATGGTTCCCTGCATCACACAGTTCTCCACCTCACTCTCAACCCCAGAGCTGGATCCCAAACCCTCGTGGGGTCCCAGCAGCAGCTGGGGTCCACGTCAGGGC
>NW_009919925.1:3038-5067 GCF_000696875.1 Nestor notabilis | reverse complement strand
GGATGGACCAGCCATCACGGATCAGTGGGAATAGGAGCTGGCACTGCACGGAAACAGAATAAAAAAGAGCAGAAACAGGATCTGGGCCAGCTCATGTGCTGCCTCTCCCCCCTTCCCTCCTCCTCTCCTTTCAATGAAATGAAATGGTGCTTTGCAGAGGCTTCTCTCCCGCACGCTGAGCATCACCCCACGCTCGGGGAGGTTTCACATCTCCTCCCGCTCCCTCTCCCACGGCACATCCCACCTCAGCGGCCGGCACATCCCCATCCGCGGCCGGTGCAGGGGGCTCCGCTCCAGGCGAGGGGGAACATCCTCAGGGAGGCAGCGCCTGAATAATTCAGGAGGGCTCGGCAAGAGAAACAGGAGCCGCTGCCGCCGGGTCACAGAGGAGTGCTGGGAAAGGCATGGAGCCGCTCTCTGTCCTCCCTTCGTCCCCACTGTCACTTTGTCACCCTGCTTCAAGCACCCGTCTCCATCAGCCTCGAGAGCAGCCCGAGTTCCCAGGGGACCAGGTCCTCAGAGCACCCAGCACCACCGCCCTGCTTTGCTGAACGGGGCTGTGCAGGGGCACATGGGACAGGGCAGGAATGGGGGACACGGGATGGGAAAGCAATGGGGACACAGGACAGGACGCACACGGCCCCATCGGGGCAGATGCTGGACTCCAGCAGCTCCTGGGACATGGCAGCGGCACTCCCCATAAAGCCCTTATTGTCACTGGGGTGGGGAAACACCCCCGGAGGGTGGTGAGTCCCCCAGGCCATTCCCATCGCTGGCATTTGGCATTCCCGCTGCTCCCGGCGCCCCGTGCAGCTGTGCCTCACCACAATGGCCCCTTCTTGCCGCGTTACCGGCACCGGCTGCGCTGCCTCAGCCCCTTCCCCAGCACCAACCTGCCCCGCTGGCAGCTGGGCTCCAGAGCTCATCCCAGCGCCAGAGGAGAACCACGAGCAGGGGATGCTTTCCGGGCATTCGGTTATCCCGGAGAGTCATCGGGATATTTAGCTGGTGTTGGATGGAAGGGAAGGGAGTGAGGAGGTGCCGCTTAGGGGTGCAGCACCCAAAGGGTGGCTGGAGCTCTCCTAAAGCCATGGGGACAGGCTGTAGCTGTGGTAAAACCATCCAGCTCCTGCAGCCTGGGGCAGGTGATGCTGGGACAGGGGGGAGGCTCATCCCCTCCTGGACCAGGACACGCAGGGGAGAGAAACCACCATGGGAAATACATATCCCTTGTCCTCATGGATGTGTTTTCTCCCTGCCACAACCCCACACCCAGCTCCAGCAGTCTCCAGAGGGGCCCTTGCAGAAGGTGCTGCCCCACTTGCTCTGTCCTCACTGCACAAAGCCGGCACGGCCCCTCCTGAGAGGCTTCAGATCCCATCTGGGTTTATTAAAGCTTCTAGGGATGGAAACGACCCAACCAACTTCATCAAGGAGGAGATAAAAATAGGCAGAGCTCAGCACTGCCGCAAGCACCCTGGTGGCATCTGTGTCACCAGCCACCACGCTGGCAGGGCCCGGGCTGGGTGATGTTAGCACTTGGGAGTGATAATTAGCACTCACCATCAGTCATTACAGCTGTATCCCAATCCCATGTGTCCTTCCCCAGGGGTCTGGAGCCAGGGAAGCCCCTTCCCAGGCTGGGAGGGTCCCTGTGAGTCCCCTCAAAGGGCTTGTGCTGTGCAATGGGAGGGTGCAGCCCCCCAGGGATGGGGCTTAAAGAGGGACCCAGGCCCCAGGAGTGACACTGAGAGGACTTGTTGGGATCTTTTAGGGTAGTGGGAGGGAAAGGGTGATGAGTGTCCCTGGGGGTGCAGCAGGACACATATGAGCTGCACCCCAACATCACCCTGTCACTGTGCACTGGGGGAACACTGGGATTTAATCCCTTTGCTTCTGATACTCCTTTTAACAGAGCCCCCTCCCTTCTTCCCAGAGAGAAAGGGTTTCACGGGTCCCCAGAGCCGTATCTCCCAGCAGCATCCCCTGCCACCCCTCCTGGAGGATGCTGCACATCTGGCCCCCAAGC
>NW_009919925.1:1652-3007 GCF_000696875.1 Nestor notabilis | reverse complement strand
GGGAGGATGCTGCCCGTCTGCCCCCAAAGCCACAGCTGGAGCAGGCACCTTCTGCCTCTGTTTGTTCACAGCACAGCGATGTTAACACCGAGGCTCATTAAAGCTCGACATCAGCAGGTGCTGCTCCTCCAGAGGCTGCCCAATCCTCCGGGAAGGGCTGGAGGAGGCTGCTCCAAGGGGGGAAACATCTGGGGAAGTGTCTCCTGTGGTTACCCACCATGGGAGGAGGTGAAACACTATCCCTGTGGTGGGGACACTGTGCTAATGGCATGTCCCCATGCCTGAGCATGACCCACTTGCCACTCACTGGCCCTGTGAGTGGGCCCTGGCTGCTTGATTTGGGGCTGGGGGCTGCTCAGAGGGACCCCAGTGCTGGGTGGCATGCTGAGCCATGCCGTGCCACACTGTGCTGGGCCGAACACAGAGCCCTGGGCTTGCTCCAGCCAGGACAAAAGCAAATGTAGGTTAAGCACAAAGTGATGTGGCTGCAGCACACGGCGCTCAATTGGCTGCACTGGGGGGGCCGGGGAGATGCTGTTAGTGCTCCCCTGTGCTAAAGCCACCTGGGGGACACCATCCCCTCCCTGCCCACCCCCCATGCTCTGCTGCAGTACTGGGGGAATCCAGGATGGAAGGATGGGGAGCACGTTGTCCCCCAAAACATGCTGTCCCCAGCCCAGCTAGATGCTACATCCCTGATGTCAACTGCTGGGCACATGGGGGGATGATGCTTTTACTTAGCACTGTGTTTTGGGGGTGTCCTGGTGCACCCCAAGGCTTCGGGATCTTTCATGGCTGAATTCTTTCCAACCCGTTGAGTGGGAACCAGCAACACCCACTCAGGTGGCGCCTGGGGTGAATGTGGGAGACTGTGACACCATCAGAGGGGTCCAGGCAGGCAGAGGGAGCCCCAGCCCTTTGGGTGATGGCAGCAAGGGAGGATGAGAGAGGAAGATGGCCCTTTGGAGCAGTGTCCCCAGAGCCTGTCCTTGTGCTGGTGACATATTGACTGGTAATTCCTAATCAAGTAGATTATTAATTAGCAGGGGAAGCTGATGGTTTAATCCTGCCCTTGCTGGGCCAGGATGGGAGCTGGTGGTTTATGCTAATGGGGCCAGGAGAGCACCATGGCAGCGGGAGCTGTGATCCCACATCCAACCAGATGGAGCTGATTAATCCCAGGTTTAATCACATGAAGTGACTACATCCCACACCTCCACCACCCCAGCACGCCATCCCCCCGCTTCCACAGGGCATCCTGCTGCCATTGGGAAGGTAAAGCATTCCTTGCCCTGGCACGGCGGAATGGGCAGCCAGTGGGTGGGTGTCGTGCAGGGACCAGCCCTGTGCGGTGC
>NW_009919925.1:1315-1535 GCF_000696875.1 Nestor notabilis | reverse complement strand
TGCCAGGGATGGGGCAGCCAAAGCTTCTCTGGGCACCCTGTGCCAGCGCCTCAGCATCCTCCCAGGGAAGAGCTTCTGCCTCAGAGCTCAATCTGACCTTGCCCGCAGGGACGTTACCCCCAGGAGAACAGCTCAGGGCATGCATGTGGCATTGTCCCACTGTCCCCAGCCCATCCTGGGCCAGGGGCAGGCAGAGGGGGCTGGGGACTGACTCCTCCAT
>NW_009919925.1:446-1087 GCF_000696875.1 Nestor notabilis | reverse complement strand
ATCCCCTCCTCCCAGTGCCGGCCTCGTGGCATCACCAGGATGTGAGCGTTTTGCTCACCATTTCGGAGCAGATGATTCCATGTTGGTGCTAATCCCTCTCAGCGCCGGGCTCGCTTTCCCGCGCGGCTGTCGGCGGAGATTTTCCATCCCTAATTAAAGCTCGGCGCGTGTGGCGGCGATTCCCAAGGGATGCTTCCCTTGCCTCCTGCTTCCTGTCAAGATCAAGGGGATAAACCAACGTTACCAGGGAAGTTAATGCGGGCAGCAGCTGAGGGAAGTGGTGACAAGCCTCAAGCCGGTAGCGGCCGTAGCTCCAGAGGCGAATTCCCCTTGAAACGCTGCCTCGGGTTCTGGTGGGACGGCAGCAGGGGCTTGGGGCGGGGGCTGGTGACACGGGTTGGGCAGGTCTCAGCCCAGCGCCAAGCCCTGTCTGTGGCAGCTTCTCATGGTGGTGTCATGCAGGGGAGGGACCCAAATGTCTCCAGGCCCTAATGCTGGCAGGGGGAGAGGTTTTGGGGTGCTGCAGCCCTTGATATGAAGCACTCTCCATTGGGGTGCCACTGCTGTCTCCCTCCTGCTCCCCAAAATCATAGAATCCCAGCTGGTTTGTGTTGGAAGGGACCTTAAAGCTCATCCAGCTC
>NW_009919925.1:0-213 GCF_000696875.1 Nestor notabilis | reverse complement strand
CAGTTTGAACCCATCCCCCCTTGTCCAGTCCCTACAGTCCCTGATGAAGGTCCCTCTCCAGCATCCTTGTAGCCCCCTTCAGACACTGGAAGCTGCTCTGAGATCTCATGAACCCCTCATGTCCTGGAGCACCAGTGAGGGTCTCTGGGTCTGGCACCCAGCTTGGTGAGCTGGGGGAGCCAAGCTCCATCCATCCATCCATCCATCCATCCA
>NW_009919924.1:256-1130 GCF_000696875.1 Nestor notabilis | reverse complement strand
CCCCCGCCTGTAGCGGGGTATTTCCAGCCCGGAATTAGAGAGGAAAAAGTGGTGGTGTGGGAATAAATAAAGAAAACCCAAATCCGAGTGGGGGGAAGAAGTTACCACTGCTTTGAACAATAGGAGCGGTGAGTGGCACGGGGGGCCGGACCTCCCGTTCTGGCCAAAGCCGCTGCTCGGGGACAGACGGTTGGAAAATGCTTCATTTCCTCCCGTTCCTTTTATATTTCTCCCCCGTTTTCCCCCCTCTCTCCATTTTTTTTTTTTTTTCTTTTTTCTCCAAAATTACGTCTCTGGTGAATGTGTTTTCCCCCGGCAGCGTGACCTGCCTTTGGAGCTGAGCAAAGTGTGTTTCTCCCTATTCTTTGCAAAAAATTTATGTGAGAAAGACAAATCTGGTGTACAGTGGCAGAGCTCGGCGGAGAAGTGTCCAGATAAGACAGGCTTGGTTTGTGGGGTGGGTTTTTTTTTTTTTTTTTTTTTTTTTTTGGTCCAGTTTCTCCGAGGCTAAATAAATCTTTCTCCTCTTTGAGAATGGATGGGGTTGTAATTTTTAGCGTAAAGCATGAAAACTGGGGACAAATGAGCCCTCTTCTCTGAAGTGACAAGCGACAATGGAGCATATACAGCCTCCTGCGGTTCGCCATGCTGAAACAAGCGTGCCCCTCCGCAGCAGAGAGAAGGCGAGCGCTTGGAGACCATATGGTTTTTGAATTTTCTTCACAATTTCCAGACAATTTGATGGATTAGGTTAACCCTCCCTTCCACTGTTTAACTCCACAACAATGGGAGCAGAGCTGTTCTCCCTTCGTCGGGGCATCTGTGCGCTTCTATTCTTCTCTCTTTCTCTCTTGGTATTTGGAACAAGCCTATG
>NW_009919924.1:0-222 GCF_000696875.1 Nestor notabilis | reverse complement strand
TTGGAAGATCGCTTCTTTTCCGCCACCTCCCGCCCCCACCCCTCCATCCCCTCTTTGTTTTGTTTGTTTTTTTAGGGGTTGGGTTTTTTCTTACCTCCGAGTGATAGCTTTGACTTCTGTCCAGATCTCTCGGAAAGCCTTCAATCTTGTCCTTAAGTGTTTTTATGCTAAACAGGCAAATCGTAAATGCTGAGAAACTGTGACATTTATGTGAAGATCTAG
>NW_009919923.1:0-618 GCF_000696875.1 Nestor notabilis | reverse complement strand
ATTACACATCACCTGTAAGTATCTATAAAGCAGTATCTCTAAGTCAAAGGTGGCACATCCTGTAAAAATAAGAGTTGAAAGAACAAGCTGGTGTTTGGTTCTTTGGTATTCAGTAGCGCAACATTCACAAAGACATTCCAGCATGCTGTTGTCCTGTCGTATAGAGAGTTAAAGCCACCTGCTCTGCAGCCTACAGCTTCAAAATTTGGCATTCACTACCACTTTCCACTGCACAGGAAGTACTGTTGAAACAGTATCCAAAACATCCTCACACTAACAACACTAAAATCACCAAGAAAAAAGATGTTCCTTCTGTACTGCAAACAGGAAACATCCTCTTTGACAGAGAGCTGCTACCCTGAACCTTCCCAGAAGCTAGACACCTGAGCACTGCCATTTTAAAAAGATAGAGTAGAGGTTCTCAGCTCATTTCACCCTCATCACACAAAAGTCGTTTCTGTCTCATCACTGCAGAGCCCCAGTGCAACAGAATAGATGCTCCAGACATCAGCAGGCATGAGAGCTTGTAGCTGGCAAAACCAATACTATCTGAACATTCAAAACAACAGAGGGAAAACACACAGCGTGAGATCACATGCAAGCATGGAATGCCATCTC
>NW_009919922.1:20321-46061 GCF_000696875.1 Nestor notabilis | reverse complement strand
TATATATAAAATATGTAAAGTAATTTTAAAAATTTAATACATAGAAGTGTTAATTGCCAGATTTCCCACAGGCATTTTGGAAGGACTGAATCTTCAAGAACCAGGTCTTCCTTCCACTCTATCCAGCCTATGGTATTAAGAGCATTCACGGTGGGTAGGAAAGTGTATCAGTCGGTTCAAAATCCTAAATTGTTTTGTGTCTGTAGCAATCAAGAGCTGGATACTAAGCTACAAGAAAGTAAGGTTTCCTTGACAACATATTGAGAAAAAGCCACAACTACACAGAACTACATAAACTACAGAAACCTACATAAAAACTTATGGGGAAAACAACAACAACAACAAAATAGTTGAGTTGGCTGAATGGTCTGGAACGTGGGCTTACCTCAGTGACTGGTACTGGCCTGGAGTCATGGTGACAGGACTGCTGTTTCTACAGTCCTAGTTGATGCCTTACTGAGTTTTGACATTGATCTGAAAGTTGGTTCAAAGGATCAATGACCCTGTCAAATTCTAGTCTCATTTTCTGTAAAGTACATTTAAGCTGGTGTAGCTGGTGGCTTTTAGAGCATTGCTGAATACTGTCAGAAACCCCAAAGTTATCTATTTTTCTATGACAAACAAGAAACAGATGGAAAAATTAGGATGACTATACTCTAGTTTGTGCATGTGTAAAATGCAGCTAGCCTTGGTGACTTTTTGAGTTGCAACAACTGTTGCTCTGAAAGCTACATTGCTTTTAGGTGCATCATAATTGTAATTACTCATATTTGTGAGTGATAAGCCTGAAAATACTATAGCTCATTATTCCAGCAGTCTAAAAGACCTGGGAAGACCTTTCATATCCTTCTGCAAAACATCTATTTAGTAGAGAAGGCACAATAGCATACTTCACTTTTTAACCTTTTAACTGTCAGCAGAAGAATGACTTGAGCCAGGAGGAGTAATAGAAGCTCTCCTCATTTCCACCCTGTCACCTGGTACTCTAGAAGCAAAGCTAGACTCACACATCTGCTTTTTCTCTAAGATGTCTAAGTCTTTTCTTGGGTTGTAGCCTATCGTTGTGAATTAATCCATAAAACAGTCCTTCACCAGACCTGCTTATGCTGAACTAATACTGAATGCCAAAACCAAATAAATCCCTAAATCAAGCCTGGATGATGATGATGATTCAGCATTTACAGCCTTACCTAAAACATATTAAATCTCAATTTGCAAAGAAGCTCTGTGGGATTTTAATGGGAGATGGTTTGAGGCTAGCCTTCCCTGCCGTGGCTGCACGGATGTGAAAGTAACGCTAGCACTTTAAAGAAGAAATACAGTTCTTAGTGAAAAATTGAGGTTGTAAGCACAACCAGCTGAATCTGTTAATTTTCGTGATTGCCTTAGCATTTTCTCAGCAGCCCTCGAGTCTATTCCCTATGGGATCTATTATTTTTGCCTTGTGTTTTATTTTTTTTTCCTTGCACTGGCTTTTCTTTGGCAAGTAGACCCATGTTTGCTTCTCGTGAAGCTGTGTCTCTCCCTTTCGCTGTTCAAGCACATTTTCATCTTAAAGTTCTTTTCTCTTGGACTTTTTTCAGTAGGGCCTGACCAATACATGAGGGGTTACATTTCTCTTTAGGGTGGTGGTTCTTGCTGTCTCAACAAACAGACCAAAGTGCCATATGAATCTTGAATAATTGTTGTGCAGTATTGAAGTGAAGTCAATAGTTGGCTGTCAGTTTACTAGAATGCTTTCATTCCTCCTGCTTTAAATATTATTTTTTTTCATTTTTTCTCAGATTCTTAATACTTGCTTTAAAAGATTCTGTCAATTTACAGAACTTGATCTTTGGGGAAAAAAAATTCATGTTAAGTACCATGGTGGAAATGTGCCTTTGGTCAAATTGAAGTTTTGCAGGTAACCACAACTTCTGTACATTCAAACTTAGGAGTTCACATGTATAAAAGAAATATTGCTCTTTGTGATAACTGATAGCAATATCATGCAATGATTCTTCATGGGATTAGTCCTCAGAGGAGAATTAGGTACATTTAGACATTCCAGATGTTACTTTATCTGTAGCAAAGTGGCCAGTACTGTGGCAGAAATGATGAATGCTGCAATGGCTTGGAAATACAACTACTAGAGTCACTATATGTAGTTGTTCATGACATACTGAGACGCAAATAAGCAACATACACCTTTCAGAGTTACTGCCTCAGGCTATGTATTTTACTACTACAGTTTTCAAACCAGGTCAAGAAAATTGTAATTAGTATTTTTATTTTTTTTTTAATATGAATTATAGCAAAGGATTCAAATGATACTACTCACTAACAACGCACAGAGTTAACTGGACGAAAAGTATATTCACTGAGCAGAGAGGACACAAAGATTAAATCAGAATTTAGAGAAAGACAAAGTAACAAGAAAGGTAAAAACCGTCTTTTGTACTTCTATACACACCAAAAATCTACAATGCTAGGGAAATTACCAGTTTTACCTAACTGATTTAAGCAATTTCAGTTTGCAATCTACAGCATGTTATACAGTTGCCCTCAGTCTGCATGAATGTAACCCTGCTGGGAGCCATATTTCTTTTCTCTCTAAACACACACTTTCCTGCATCAGCTGAGGCCAAAGACGTTTCTCTGGCAAAATTTTCCTGGAGCTGACCTCAGCTAGTTTATACATGAAAGAAGAACTGAAGCTTCCACTGTGGCTAGTAGCCAGACCCCACTTAATAGCAAGTCAGGCTGTACTTCTGTGTATTAGTAGTAGTTATCTCTTTGGCAGTTTTACCAGATAGATATAGAACTGAAGATTGTTTTTAATTCACTGTAGTGAGATTCCCTGTTTAACTACCTTTATCAGATTCTTTATTAAAGTTTGGGATTAGTAGTCTCAAGTTCAGTCTTGCTGTTTTTACTCACACACTGAATTCTGATTCAGCTCTGGGTCCTCGACACTGGGATCTCTCAGCTTATTTCTTCACACCATGGCCAGGATATGGGGTGAAGAACTGCGAGTGATACTATATAGCACTAAATAGCAATGTGCGCATCACAAATTGTCTCTTGTCTTTCCCCATTCCCCTTTGCCTATGTATCCAGATGCCCTGCTTTTTGTTCTCTGCAGAATACCAAATGCAACAGAAATCCTGGTTGATTTGGGGCTCATTTGAGAAAATTCACACCTAAACCACTACGTTCAAGAATGCGTACGCCTAGTGTCCAAGCACACTGTTTTCAAGCTGGATGTCTTCTCTCGTACATACATGAATACAGGCATTTAACAAGGGCTCATCCCTTACTGTCACAGAGCAGCCAAGTCATAAAGGTTTCTTAAAGTTTTTAAGCTCCTTTATAAAACTGTTTTATCTCCTTTTAAGTCTTTGTGCTCAAAACTATGTTTAAGAAGTGTTCTCGTTTGTCTGACAAAAGACTTTCACCTGTCCCTCCCAAACCCAGTGTATTCATAACCATTTATATTCACGTTCTCTTGCAATAGCAATTGTATTTTAGCTTAAATAGCATTTTCTTCTCACTTCCATGATACTGTAGAGAACAGTCCCTTTGTCTCACTCCTGTTGGTCTCTGTCATAGCCAGTAGTTACAACAGACACTGAAGTCTCTTTTCTGCCTGATTTGGATCAAGAAGCCTGGCACACTGCTGGACTGCTGAACACACATGGGCTGCCAGGATGTGCCATTTCTCCTTGGCTGTGTTTCGCGGAAAATTCAAGGGAATTGTCGTGGTCTAAGACTTCCTACCTGGTTCGTTGTGGAGTGGCTGCTCTGTCTATTGTACCGTAATTCTTGGTGCTATCAAGATTTGGGGACCTATTTAGCATATTCAACGACAGAAATATAGGTGTCCTCTGAAGACCTTTACTGTGGAAATCTGGATGCCTTTTGGAATACAAGCTCTTTAGGTTAATTAAAAAATAGCAGCAGAAACCATAACAAAATTCTTACACTGTGTAAAATCAAACCCCTTCCTAAATACGTAATTCACCTTTTTCCTTTTAATTTAGAGGCTGAGAAAAAAAAAAAACCAAAAAAAAAAACTTGCCTGGATTGTATCTGCTAAATTAAAAAAAAAAACAAAAACAACAAACACACATAAAACCCAACAAACAAACCTTGTGAAAAGATAAAAGAAAAGGCAGCAATAATTTTTCATGTGTGCCTGATGGGATTGTGTTGTTTTTATGTTCTTAACTGTTTGCAAATCTTCAGTGTAATGGTTTCAAACCCAGTCGTGTCGTTTCTTTACGCCCACACACGGAGCTGCAGTAGTGCAGACACTGTAGCAGCAAACCATATTACCAGCATCGGCCATTAAAACTCTTCCTACACCAGGCGTGGGCTGGCTTCACCCCCTCCTCTCTCCGCACACACCCCACCACCCACCTGTCAATTTTCACATGCTTAAAAAAAAAGAGAAGAGAAAGACACTGAAAAAAGAAAACAGGATGCTGCTTCTCTTCCAACGCTATTCCAGGGACCTGAACCTCTCCATCTGCCTCTGAATTGGCCACCAAAAGGTTAGCAAGTGTTTTGTTATCATTCTATACAGACAGAGATATAATTGAATTCTAGATGGTGAGACAGAAATTTAAAAGTTGTAATTTTCTTAATGTGATGGTTCTTTCACTTAGCAAGAGAAAGATCTTTTTTCCTGTAACACACAGCTTTTTCCTGTCCCCACTTCTGTTTTTAAGAGGGCTTTAATCACTATTCCTTCATCATTTAGTCCAACCTCCTAAACTTTAAAAGATGGGTTAGGGATATTATTTTTCTCTTAGAGCAACCTGTTGATTACAGACTGCTGGCTGGAGGTTGTTAACTCTTTCCTAACAAGGCAAATGCACAGCAGTGAATTTGATCAAAGGACAAAAGCCTGGAAATCCTTTGAGGTTTTTAGATTTTGTAAGCACTAACAATCCTATTTTATTTTTTTTTTTTGTCCATTGTGAAGCCAACAACAGTGTTACAAAACCAACAGATGTGTTAGATCGGTTTCTTCTTACAAAGAAGTGGTGCCAATTTTAAATAAAGACATAAACTAAACTAGAAAGCATTTCTTATGGCTGGACCTGAAAAAAGTACCAGCATGAGAAGTAGAATAGGAATTATTCTCTCATACAAATTGCACAAAGAGATCAAAGGGCCAATACAATGCTTACTTATACACTAAAATATATTTCAGCTAAAAATGGTCTTATTAAGACTTTTGAATGTTTTCATTTACAGATAGTCAAGAAAAGGAGAATCAAAAATACAGAAAACCATATACTAATGATCAAAGCGGTGCTATTCTAGAGTGAAGGAAAGGTATTAGAGATCACACTTTACAGGTTTTGATACTATATTTTGGTACAGTGTTAAAAAATATAAGATAAACTGATTTTGCTGATACTACACAATTGTGGAAGCGCAGTGTCAAAAATGTTTGTCATCCTCAGGATATGGTACAAGAAATTCAAAGTTCAATCAAGATGTTTCCTAATTGCTTTGTACTATTGTAACATATGAAGCAGGGCAAAACTTCAGGAACAATGACTTCTTAACAAGTAGCAAGATTTCCCAAAGTCACAGTTTGAGCAAGAAATGTTATCACTGAAAGCCTGTGAGGGTTTCAGGAGATCAGGCAGTCACTCATTTTCAGCCTCATTCTGCAGGGGACTGAGGCTCTCAACTTTGCTACTACGGTTCTAGCAGTGTGCACGCTGCTGGTGGAACTTGCAGCCTGCTAAGATTGGATACATCCCTTAAGAGCAAATGAAAAGGTGAAGTTACTACTTCTGTTATGAGACATTTCAAGGTATGAAGTCAAACTGAGAAAAGAGGAAAGGCACAAATAGTTTTGAAGTAAAAGCAAGATTAACTGTCATTTCTGGGCTAATCTGGAAATATATCAGTTCCATTTTGCTATTTTGATTTGAGGACTAGAAAGTGCCAGAATTAGGGTAGGGTGCACTCCCAAGCTTTTTTTTTTCATTAAACCAGTAGTGTTTAAAGTACCCTGTGGTTCACTATTACTTTATTATACTAATATTTAAGTAGAAGTTTTGTTCAGTCAGTCAAGGGAGTTCATGAACACTGGCACCTTGCGCTAGCTGTCAGTGACAGGCTAGCAACTGGAAGTGATCATTCCAGTATCTGTATCTTCTGCTGACGGTAAGGTGTTGTATGCTGTCCTCAGCATCACTGTCCTCAAAAGAAAAATTAATAGTTTACAATCCTGGAAGTTGCTTTCTTTTAATTTAAGTTTGTAAAGTGCTTTAGATCATGTAGTTGGTGGGATCTTCGAAATTTATTTCCTTATTAGTATAGGATATTTGTTGCTACTATCACTCAATCACATTTTTGCCTAAAACCCCCGTAGGTATCTTTGAAGGATGCAGGGCCTGAGACACCTGAAGGAGCCTTTTCCACAGGTTGTTGGACCCTAGAAATGCACATTAGTGGTGTGTGAGTTTAAGATCTGAATTTAAAGTGAAGTACAGTATAGCACCACATACTCCCTGCTGTGTGGTACCTTGCAGTCTTTCTACACAGTTAAGCCAGATATTTTGCTGTATATTGAGCCAACTGAAGTTAATCAGGTTTATCTGAGCAGGATAATGTTTTGAACTTAAATGAATATAAGTAGTCTTACGTAGAGATTGCAGCTTAAGAAGTGACACCCAAAAATAGATTGGTTAGTAAGAGAAAACAAAAATCACTTAATTTCAAACAGAACTAATGCAGTGTAATACTGGTCCTCTGTATTAAGTGTACAGTTCAAATACTTCTAGCCATTACGGCATCCGTGCAAATGGGAAGAATCATAGGATACTGTGGAGTCCTGGGGACTCCGGTCACTTAATTCAAGATTTAGAGATTTTAGATCAAGCTTCAAAAGACTCTGCAAAGCCCTGAAACTTGTGTGATAGTGGCAAACATCCATGCAGTCACTTATTTTAGTTGTAACTTGTTTTAACTATTGCTTCTTTAAGCCTCTTGCGATAAGAAGTTTTCAGCTTTAGGATTTAGAATTTGATATGCTACTGAGTGTTCTAAATAATGAATTTGAAAAGATTACGTATGTTTTAGAGTTGTCACTAGTTCCAGCATACTGCTGTAATTATTAGAACTGTTTAAAGTGTTCCTTTTAATTAAGGTCACCTTAACTTAGAATGATAATAGTCTGAAAATGGAGTAAAATATAATGGACTTCAGATATGTGATAAAACTGAAGAGAAACTGGTTGTGACTGGTTATGTAAAATGCCCATAATCATCTGTTTGTATGATTTGATTCCTGCCAGTATTCTATTCTAAGATGTGCATCTTTTTTTCTCTGTTAGTTTGTTGACTGTAGCATGCACTACTCCTCCAGAAGATCTCACTTATATGTGAGAATCCATTCCTTTAGGAAAGTATCTCCCAGGAGAGCTGAAACTAGCTGCTGCAAGTAGTTTTATCCATATGGACGGAATGAGTCTGCGGATAAGCAGCATGAGTAATTGTAAAGCAGTTCACAATGTCAAGTAGTTTTCTAGATTCACTGATTTTGAGCATTTGCAGTGCCATTACCAATTACTGGGAGCATTTAAGGGTGTAATAGAAACTAGAAGGATTTTAAGCAACAGTACAAGGCCCTGTTAAAGGGCTTTTATTTTTTTGTGTGTGTGTGTGTGTCCCCTGAATAACTAAATGACAGGCAAGAAAGGAAGAATAAGACAAAAATATTTCTCCACCTCCCAAATTAGAAGCCTACTAAAATAGGGTCCAGAAACAAACTAAAAGCAATCCAAACAGCAGGCAAAACTCTCCAAGATCAAGAAAGCTGCATAGAGTGATGATCCACTGACACATCTGGCATTAGTCTATCATATACTAATAATACATCTATTACTAAAAGAAAGAGCTTCCACTACAGTGGATATTGGACAATCTTAACATGACAGTTTCACCACTATGCAATTCACAAGATACAGGCTGCAGCTATCTGAACTGGACAGGTGCTCATTACAGTAAAGTTAAAAGCTACATCTTCCATAATACAGTGTTCCTAAGGAATTTTTAGAGGCCAGATATACTGATTTTGTAACATCATAGGGAATGCATGTTCCAGTTTGGGATTCAGTCTAATAGCAGGAGGAAGTAGTCATTTGCAGTCGCTGTTCTAAACGGTGTTTGCCTAAAGAACAGCTGCCCCGTAACAGGACACGCTGGCTCTGCTGCCCACTTAACCTGAGTGCATTTTAGGAAGTAAACCCACAAATAAAATCTAAACTCTTAAAAGGATCTTTTCACTTCTTTGGACTGCCCCCTATCCTGTTTTCCCTATGGATTTTCACAGATTTTAGGGAAGTTTGTTGAACATGACCTAAACACTTCTAGCATTCTTCAAGTATTTTCCCTCCTGGCTGCTGCTTTTCTACCCTGCTGCAGGGCACCATCCAAAGAAGCTGGTGGGTAATAACCATGATGGATAAGTTTAGCATTTTAAATGTAGCATCTTTTCTCCAGCATTTTCCTCTTTCCCAATACATTTTAAGAGAGTTCTTTACTGTAAAGTTATAAGTAAATTATATTTAAGGGTATAAAGAAAAAAAAATCTGTCATTGTGTCAGTGTGTTTCACTGAATGATACGGTTGCATACAGAGTACAAAATGCCTGTGTTTTGAAGACAGTTGATTCTGTTTATAGGTTCCTACATGAATAATTATAAAGGATATCAAGAGAGTGAAATGCTACTTCATTTTCTTCTTGTTTCATCTCTTCCTGTTTTCTGAAGGTTGTTACTGTGACAGCAATGTAAAAAAAAAAGAAAAAACCAACTTCCTACTTCTAATCTGTTTCAAGTCTTTGTCCTCGTTTCTCTCTGCTTGCATCAAGTATTGACAGACATGAGACTTCTTTTGCTGATGCCTGGCTCAATAAAAGGTATGTGAGCTGAGATTATTTAGAGACTAATGGGGACTCCATTTCTGTGTGCTCTCTGGTGTTCTTTGTAAGGTAGGGAGCACCAAAAGCTTTAAAAAAAGGCAGACTTCCAGTATAGTATATTATGTATGTTTAGAATGTTGAAAAGCTGCTTCTCCGTGGTTACAAAACTAATGCTATCATACCTAGAGATTATACCTGTCAACCAAGCCAGGGGATCGAGTGCTGCATCTGCTGCAAGACCATGACACTCCTCTCAATGGTGTGTCCCAGAATTATATGTAAGTGCAGGAAATAAGTAGTTTCATGTTTATTTAATGATTTTAGCAACAGTGATGGGCAGTTGACCGTGCATTTGTGTGTGCCATGTAGAAGACAAAAATCCAAGATTATTGTAACAGTGCTGATAAAATGAATCAAGCTTTGTAAAATATATTTGTAGTTTACGAAAAAAATATATCGAAAAGAGGAACACGTTGGATTTTAAATGAGTTTTTTATACTACCCTCCTCTCTTATTAGATTACTTTATACTTATTCTTATATACAGAATAAGATTTGCCATCTAAAACTCCTCCACTTTTTGATTTTTCAGTGTTCCACAGACCTACCTGTGCTGTGTACCTGAAGATACAATTCAAACTAGGAACAAAATAACTGTATGTAAGTGGAATTTTACTGAACGGTTTTGATAGCTTAAGAAACTAATTCAGAAAATTTTGGACTGGCCAAATCCTGGTTTTAACTTTGTTTTTGGAAATTTTTCCTTATCTAATCAGGATCAAGTTTTTATACCAGTAGTTCAATGCCACAAGTTACAAATTGAGCTCAGAACACCAGGTACATGCTCAGTAACAGAGCCTGACAATAAACAACAGAAGTTTTTCTGCTTTAGGGAAGGACTACTGAGAATTAGCCTTGGGGTACAATTAATTTGAGATAAGCTATTTTTGTGAATGTACAAAGAAATAGGGTGGCTTTTTTTGTATTTAAAAGACAGTTGTGAAAAGTATGATCATATTTGCCACAGTAGAATACAAGCCACAGAAGCTTCACTTAGGAAGAAAGTATCTTTTGTTTGCTGTGAAAAGCAGCAAACTGCCACAGCTGGTAGAAATGTATTATTAAACTCTTGAAAGTAATGAGAGTGTGTGTCACCATTTAGTTTAATTGTTTAGCATTAGTTAAAACCTCCCTTTAAATTTTCTGTAATCAGTTAGGTATTGTCTTTGTGGAACATTACAGAGCACTGAAATGATTCTCTGAATTGCACTGTATTTTGGGTCCTAGAAATTTACCAGAATAAGCAAAATCACACAGAGAATCTGGTACCTTGGAACTACAGGATTCACCCACCGCCAGTCCTACTGACACCCGGGCTGGCCCCTCAACTATCCATGTGCATGAGGGTATTCAAAGACAGAACATAGTTTGTACTTATTGAGGTGGAAATGTAAACTCCACATTTCCACACTTCTCTCCGGGGTAGGAGGGGAGCATCAATACTATGGCTTGTTTCGTCTCTATGGTACTTGTTACATGTTCTAGCTACACGGTATTCAGAGTTCACTTTTCTTCTATGAGTCTTGTCTCTGCAGCGTGTCTTTTTCCCTCAACTTTTCTTTATTTTCACATCTTTGGAAAAACTACTGCCTGCTTAGTTTATGTGTCATTGGCTTGTGTCTTATCACTTACTGCTGGGTTTATTGTATGCTCTGTTTAAATCGCTATAAATAAAGCTGACTGTATAGCTTAAGAATCATCTTAAATGGATTTGAAATGTCTATAGCCTCACTTTGCAAATTAGAGTAATCCACTTTTATCCCATAGCGTTAACCACACTGCAGAATATGGATAATAACTTAATTCCTTTAACAAGCCATATTCTTGTAATATTTGTTCATCAATATAGTTAATAGCTACATTACAAAGCCACTTAAGTGATTGCTCCAGAAATCTCTGAAGTGGACAAGAAAAGTCCATGGAGACTTTAGAGAAGAGGCAAAATCTAACACATTGCTTTGTGCAGATCAGTTCATTTTGCACACAGTGGCTCATCAGCAGTCTTGTTGATGCATGTAATGGATGCAGAGGCACTAATGGCCTTGCTTGTTACCAGAAGGAAAGTCAGAGGACACATCCCAGGGACTGTGTTCGCTGTTTTTCCCTCGATTTTTCCAGTTCTTGAGACAAGCAAGTTTCAGAGAGAAACTGGAAGAAGCCTTGGCTGTGAAACTTAAGTTGCCAGGCAGTGACAGAACTTCCAGAAGTAGTGCAGAGTGAGGAGCATAAAGCAATAGCTGCCAGGTTCTTGGTACCTTAGTTTTGTGTTTGCTTGAGGAGGAAGTATTTACAGTTGCGTTGTGAGCCACACATAGGGATGAAATAATCAGTTGGATTAAAGGCAATATCCTAATATGGAAAACTTTTTCCTTTGCAGAAGATAACCAAGAGGGGTGCTTTCTTTTTCAGTGTCAATGGGGCACACATTTCATATGAAAACTACCTGAATTCCTACTCAATTTAATAAGATGCTAATTGCATTTAGTACTCAGCATATAACTCACTGACCTTAACTGGTCCCATTTGATCATTAACAGACAGTAAGTTTCCCATTTTTTCATGTGACATGAGTGAGATACTATCATTTTCAGTTGTAAAGTAACAGAACTTTTCTTGGCTCTCCATCCGACTTTATATCAACTTACCAGCTTTATTAACTGCTCTAATAATAACTAAGGAATACTCCAAAACTATTACATTGAGTTTGCCATTTCCCCTTTGTGTGAATTATTTGCAAAATTCTCAGTACCTATATACAACAGAGATATTGCTTTGGCTAGTGGTAACATCATGTGTGTGTGTCATACGGAACCAGTCCCAGTTTCAAACAATTTTGAGCAATACTGTTTCTCTGTAATGATTACCTCTTAAAACGATCCGAGGAAGGCACAGAAACACCACTACAGATTATGCAGTAAGGCAACAAATTGCAGATTTCACATTTCACTGCTGATTATGTTATTTGAAATGGGGGTTTTATGATTGTTTGCACAAGAACAGCCTAATAATGCTAACAGCCAGTGGATACAGAGCTGTGAGTAAAGCTCAGTAAGAATTTGAATAAACATTCACAGACAACCTTCTATTTCTCACCCAAACTATAATCACAAGAGGTTATGCTGATGCCTATATCGGCTCTTCCTGAGATAATTTTCAAGTAGCTTATTTTGATAGTTTCCTAGCTTGTTTCTAAGAAAGAAAACAGACAAGATACATTTGTGTTAAAATAAGGAGTAGTTGGACCAGCACCACCCTGCTTTTATCTGGACAGTTTTCAGAATAACTTTTTCCAAAAACTGTGTCTGCAAAATGTTTTCATCTGGAATTGGAACCATATAAACCCAAGCAGTATATCATAGTATTGCCTTTAATTAGAGAAAATTAATTTGGGCTACACAAAAGAGAGCTTTAATTTTTCCCACCGTTTTCCTCTGATACCATCTTTTCTACGTTATACATATTTATGTGCATCTCCCTTGTACAAGAGGACACAAGTTTCATTTTGTTCATATATTTTCTTTTTGCATCACCTGTGAAGTGTATTAAACCTCACTCACTTTGGGTAAATACAGATAATATGTTTCATGTCCCGTGTTTGGAACAGGTCGCCACAGAAGCTGTGCAGGTTTTATTCCCAGAGGGTTTCAAAACCAGACTGGGTAATAACCTGTACAACCTCATCTGCTGCAAGTGCTAACTCTGCTTTGAGCAGATGTCTGGACTTGACACCTTCTGAGGTTCCTTCTAATGTTACTTGTTCTGTGTTTCTATATTAACGTATATTAATGTAAATTCTTAAATTAACATGACATAAATATGTAATGGGAATACAGTTCCAGAAAGTTAACACTGGATTATTTTGGGGGGCTGAGGGCCTCCATTTGCAAATCTGATACTCAGATTTATTTCTAGTACTTTGGGTTCTTACTGTAGGTTTTAAGTGCAATATTCAATGTTCTTTATGTACCAAACTTTAATTCCTAGCTAAGAAATGAAAGGTGAATCAAGTTAACTGGAAAATGATGTAACTTTGTCTGTATAACACCTGTATGTAAGATCTGTGATATTCTCAATGGCTGACTTTCCCAGTCCAGCAGTTGAAAGTGTTTATTTTGTTATCTGAAGATTCCTACTTGTTTTGTTTCCCCTCCCTAATAGATACATGACCACATGGCAGATAACCTTTGAGATGGAGGCACAGAAGCAGCCGGGTTTGACAACTGCACTTGCAGATCAACCAGTTTCAACCTCGTCTCTTCAGGCTGCACAGAGTTCTTCAGGTCTCAGCCAAGACAGTGCGATTCCTCGACAGGAACAAGCACTGCCCCAACCCGTGTACCTAAAAGCCCTCACCATACCACTCTACCAACCCGTCCAGGCAGGATGCTTTCAGCCAAGCAGTCAGTTAGTGACTGGCAGGAGCTGTATAAATCTCGACAGCAGCAGCATACCTCTAATCCTGAATCCACTTCTTCCCTCAGAAGGCACAGATCAGCCTCAGTCAGTTTTTCAGAAACAAGTTGGGCAAACTCTAACACTGAACATAGTGAGCACTTTACCAGTTTTATCATCACCAAATCCTTGTGTAAATGCATCTATGGGAAGCCCAGGAAAGTCAAAAAAAGCTGGGAAATACATCTGCAAACACTGTGGACGAGATTGTTTGAAGCCAAGTGTCCTTGAGAAACACATTCGCTCTCACACAGGAGAGAGGCCCTTTCCATGCACCACTTGCGGTATTGCATTTAAAACTCAAAGCAATTTGTACAAACACAGAAGAACTCAAACACATGTCAACAATACCAGACTGCCCTCAGACTCTGACAACAGCGGCACATTGGAGCAGAATGACAAATCCACAGAAAGCAGGACCCCATGTGAAGGCAGCAAACTACTCAGTAACACCTGTGAAGACAAAGGGGTACAGACGAAACAACTGAGTTGGGAGCCCAGTGCTGCAACGGGCACTAAGAAACTTCTTAGTGACCTTCCATTGCTGGCAACAGGTGATACATCATTCACTGCAGAAAATAAAGAAACAATGAATCAGTCCTTTAGTTCCAAAGGTAATCAGGGGGTTCCTGAAAGAGAACCTCAACGTTTACCATCTCCAGGAGCTTTGCCAAACGGTCAGTGCCAGAGAAAGAAGATAGAGGAGCAAAGAACTCCACCTGCCAATAAGCATATTCAGTTGCAAAGGCAGCAAGCAACCTCTTCAGAAAAACAGTGGGATTACAAGCCATTTGACTGCAAGCTAAAGAAGTGTGAGAGCACTGACTCAGGGTATCTGTCACGCTCTGACAGCACAGAACAACAGATGGCATCATCCAGCCCATTGCACAGTCTCTGTGAACACAGCACAGAACAGGAAAATGAAACTGCCTTCAGCAGCTCGAGGTGCACGTCCGGAAGCAGTGCAAAGCTGGATGCAGCTGAGAAAGCTACAGCCTTGTCGCTAGAGAAAAAGAAGCTGGAAGAACACATTTTAAAGCTTATTTCTCATAACAAAAGTGTGGTGGATGATACCCAGTTAGACAACGTTAGGCCTAGAAAAACTGTCCTTTCTAAACAGGGAAGCATTGACCTGCCAATGCCTTATACATACAAAGACTCTTTCCATTTTGACATCAGAACTTGCGATGCAAATAGGAAGAAGAATCTTTCCCTTTGTTCAGCAAAATCTACCTTTGCACCCTTAGAAAAATGCAAGCCAATGTTTTTTCATTCAGTTCCCACCCAGTTCTCCACAACAATAGATACTGTGCCTGTTACACGAAGCAACTCTTTGCCATTTGTGGAGGGCACAAGAATGGTACATGACAAAGCAGGTTGCTCAAAACCGCTTTCTCTTACTAAGCAGTCTGCAAACACAGGCCCTGTGAGTTTGCTGCCTAGCAACAATCTCGCTGCAAATTCAGTGGATTTTCCTAATAGCCATCCCCGAGCTCTAGTCAGACAAACAGCAGTGGATGACTTGCCATTAAGTAATGTGGTCGATCATCCCCCTCCTCCGTCAGAGGAGTTGCAAGGGAGTAAAAAGCTTGGGGCTGGAGAAGTAATCAGTGCTAAAAATAAGAAACACAATCAAAGGAAGTTAAAGATGTTCTCTCAAGAAAAATGGCAAATGTATGGTGATGAAACGTTCAAAAAAATCTACCAAAAAATGAAAAGCAGTCAAAATGCCAAGAAAATAAAACAAAGGGGGAATAAGATTACAGGTATTACAAGCTTCACTCCTGATTCAAAGGAATCAATCAGCAGTACTGAAATTACTGAGGAAAACGATGGCAGGAGCTCTGTACGTGACAGTCTTTCCTCCCTTGCAACAACATGTTTAAGCAGTGATAAATCAGAAACCTCTGCTAATGGTAATCATATTCTACAGAATGTGTCCTCCGAGGAACCTGCAGACAGTGTAACCTACCTAATGGAGACATCACATTCAGTAAGTGCTGGTGCCCAGGCTGTAATGAGCAAACCTTCCCGAGATCTCAGGGGCAGTGACACAGACAGACACGCAGCGGGCAGCAGCACATTACTAGCTCCAAGCAGTTGTGAGCTTCAAAACGCTCAGTGTCAGCTGGACACCAGCAGAAGGAATGATGACTGCTTACCAGTACAGAGCAGCAAATGGGAAAAAACAAGCCCTGGGAAAGACTCCAGTCCGTTTGAATCAGATTGTAAAACCACTTCAAGCAATTACGGAAACTATAGCAGGAGTAAGGAAACTGGCCAGCATGCCCTGATGCCCCAGTGGGTCCTCTGCAACAACACAGAAGCCACAGGGAAACCACAGAATTTACCAGAAAGAAAAAAGCTGAAATTTGAAGTGGAGAAGACACAAAACATTATTTCAAAGTCCTCCCCTAGTCCCAGTAGTGAAAACAATGCAGAAAATGAAGGAGAGAGAGTCTCCTGCAGTAGCACTCAGTGCCTTCCCACAGCACCAGTGACATTCTCCAGTAAAGCAGAGGAGCAAAAATTAAGCACAGGAATTAATGAATCCACTGGAGATAGTGAGAATGTGGAGTATATTAAAACAGTCAAACTCCCCACAAAAGCTGTTAATTATAGTGATGTTAACCTTTCACATTCAGCAGGTATTTCAAAGAGTTCATTTGTGGGTCTTTTAGTGCCTGAATCAAGGGGAAGTGATTGCAACTCCTTTGCTTTGCACAATGCAACAGACAAAGATGTCAAAACATGTCTTCTGAAAACAGGAGTAAAAGTACCACTTTGCAGTGACAATGATGTTGATGTGTCTTCTAAAAATCATCATCTGCAATCTGGTCATTCAGCTCCAGCTCCACAGCAAAATGCCTTTTCTCCAAAATACATTCTTAAACTGCCACAAGAGAAGAGAGCCTCAGACCTGTCACTTTTGCTTAGATCAGAACAGAAGATTATGCCTTGCACATGTGTGACAGACACCTTAACCTACCCCTCCTGCTCTCTCAACAGCCCATCACTCAGTTCTCATTCTAACAATGTCTTCTGGTCCCCTTTAAAATTTGAAGTGAGACAAAAAGCCAGCAGAGGAGAGCTGCGATGGAACGTACATGCAAACTGGAAAACTCCAGTGTTCTGTTCACCTGTCCATTCAGAAACAACAAATATCTTAACCACAACAGATAACACCTTTTATAACCAAAACCTGAGGCAGCAGGGTGCTGTAAGAGATGCTTGGAAAAACAAACATAACAAAAATAAATCAAATTACCAAAAGCAAACAGAAGAGAAGTGGGTGAGCATAACTACTTCCTCTAAACAAACCCCAAAGAAGAAAATATGCTTTACTTCTATGTATACAAGTGGTTTTTTCATATCAGCTGACATCAAAGAAGAGAGAAAGGTTTTACATCATCTTTGCTCAGGAAGTGACTCTTTGATAATACCGTCAGCCTCTGGCAAGGGCGCAGAGCCAGCAGCCACAGAGTGGGACAGGAGTGGAACTCCATGTGTTCTTAAGGACATTTCACCAGCGCTGCAGGTTACGCAGCGAGCTCACAGCTCAGCAGACAATCCCTCCTATTTCTGCCATTCTTTTGGCACTTTTTATTGCCACACTCTCACCACTCACTGTAAAGAATTCGCAGCACTACCCCACAATAATGTGACTTGCTACTCTGGAAGTTTAACAGTGTCAAGCACAAAGAGCACCTTCCCATCACTGAATGCTGAACCTCGATTAACTTGGTGTTGTTTAACAAGAAGCCTCCCTCTGCCTGCGGAGCAGAAGGGGAGCGCAGACTCTGCTTACTCCTCCATGCACAGCTGTGACAAGGAGTCTAGCAACAAATGCACACTGTCACAATATGATATTTCTATTTTTAAAATGAAAAATATTAGCAAGACCGTGGCATATGGCTTAACAAACAGGAGTTTAAAAACATTGGTATCATCCTTTTCTAAAGGACAACAGATGCAGGAGGTAATGGTAAGAACGCTATTTCATTTCTCAAGAGGGTGTAATTGCCTGAGTCCCCCTTTAGAAAAATAAAAGCATTATCAAAAGTGGACATTGACAGGCATTTGCTGATACAGGATTTACAATTTATGTTTTTATAAGATAAGTTACATATTCATTTGATGCATGAAAAAAATCCATGCTTTTGTGCATTTAAGTTTCACTCGAGAATTTCAGTAGGAATGCTGTCAGTGCAAAAAGGGTATTTCTTTTCTTGATTTTCTCCCTTGTATGTTACATTCTTCTGCAAGAGCATATATGTTTCACTGTTTTCATTTTAAATGAATATTTGAATTAGAGTAGGATTTAAGTAGACCATTAATGTCAAGACTTTGTTATACTTGGAGATGTGCGGAGTCAAAGACGGACTGTGGACTAGCTCTCTCACTCTTTAGGTACACTGAAATGTCAACAAAACTGAATCACATTAATACCCTGTGAAGTGTTTAAGGGTTGAAAGCTTTTCTACTTTAAGGAAGTGAAGGTAGACTGGTTTATCTGTACAGATCCTAGAACGGCCCTGTAAGACAAAGCTGATTTTTTTCTATAGGAAGAATAATACGAAAGAACATACGCTAATTCTGTGTAGATCCACAAAAGCAGTGAGTTGTTTTAATTTTGTTTTATAAAAGTAGATGGACAAAGTGATTAGAAAAAACTAACACAAAAATTCCAGGAGAAACTCAGAGTTGTGCTATTTAACTACTATGCTACTCAGTGCTATTTAAAAAGAGCATAGATTTCCAGTCTCTTGGTTGATGAATTCAGAAGTTTCATGTACTTCATTTCTTTTCCAATATTCTCAACAGTTGAGCTCAGCAGCTCCTGGTGGTGCTTTCAAAAATATTTCAGACCAAAAGAAGAAAACAGTAGTTTGTAAAAAGGAAAAACTCTCAACAAATAAACTCAAGAGGAGCCACAAACAGAAAAAGATTAAAGTCACCCCAAAATGGTAAGGAATGTGGTTTTCTGCTTCCCTAAATACAGAGGGAGTTTTGCTAAAATGGGTATAAAAAGCCCACAGAAAATAAAAAAATCCCCAAAATTCAACCTTGTCAAAATTGAGGCAGGGAGGGGGGGTGGGAGGAAATCTCTCACAAAGAGATTTCCCCACCTTGCAGCAGTTCCACAGAGGTAACTATAAAAAATTTCAGCATGTTGTTTACTACCAGGAACAGACTTTTCTAAGCGAAACAGACACATACCAAAGAAAGATGATGAGTGGTCAGTTGGCTCTCACTGTGCTTTAGAAATTGTTCTTATGTGTCAAAAGTGTCAGCATTTACTTTTGTGTGAAGGGAACCAGAATACTTCAGGTTTTAATCCCGTTACAGCTAAAAGCAGTGTGCAAGACCCTTTTGTCCTCATGAGATCTGTATCCTGAACTTGTATTCACAAGAGAATGCAGAAGAATAAATATCAAGTTCTAATACAAACTAACAAAACCATCTGTAGATTAAAGGATCATTTGGTTTAAATAAAAAGCAGGAAGAATTTGAGTATATAACTATCAAAGGCATATTGTATCAATCAGCACAGCAGCTCCATATTTAATGGGAGTTCCTATCAGTGGAAGATTTAGCCTCTAATCTTTCAAGAGTGTGGGGCAGCAGCATGTTTGATGAATTGCTTCAATAAGAAACACATATTGTGTGCATACATCCCTCTTATTTTATTGCATGACCAAAATCAGACAGAGTGACTCCCTTGAGGACAAATCAGTGTCAGTAACTTAATCATTGGGTCTAGTTTGGCAAACAGCACCGCAATTTTGAACGATCATAAGAACAAAAATAGGAGACTCAGAGCTGTATTTTCCAGTCTAGTGACATTCTTCTGGGGCTTTCTTCTGGTTTGGTTTTTGGGTGGGTTTTTTGTCCTGGTTTTTTTTTTGTTTTTTTTTTTTTTTCGTTGCTGGTCTCAGAATTTATTTATTTGGCTATATCAAATAGCTTCAGAGACTCAATTAAGTACAGGGCCCTGAAAGGTCAGGTCATGCCGATTAGTAGCTAACTGGCCAGACTCTCAATCATGAAACGCAATATTTTTTTCTAATACACCAAACACTAGAATAAGCACCCCTTTTTAGATTTACTTACTAGTCTGTGTATAATGACTGATCCTACTGATACAGGAATGGGATCTTGCAATATACTTTAGCCCCAATCATTAAGTTACTGAAACATCTAGCTAGAGTAGAAAACAAAGCAGAGTTGGGTTATTCAGTGAGTTTTCTAAGGAAGTGAAATGTTGATGTTGTTCATTAGTGATGATGAATAGGTAGCATACAAGTGAAAGGTAAAAAAGCCAATAACTGTGCAGTCTCGGGTGATTCCTGTGTGATTCAAGTCTTCATGAAGTTTGTTGTTTTAAAATCCCACATACAGGAAAAAAGATCTATTATTCCTGAATCCTTTTCTGTTATCAAGCCTGGGATTTACTGAACCTACTGAGGAAAAATTTAATAAAATAATTGTGGGTCTCTTGCCTAAAATCCTGGGGTTTTTTTGAGTTGACATGAACAAACATCTCCTTCACAGTAGTAAATTGCTGTTAGACTTAAACTTACTTGATGATGTGGCATTATTCTACTCTGGCTGCTTTTAAATCACACATATTGTTGACCCTTTAAATGCCATTGGCAATGCAGGTACAGAGGAAGGCACATACACAGATCTGCTCAGTTGAAAATGAACCGACAAAGCAAGCAGCATTGTTTCTCAAATAGAACATTGGATGCTTTGAGAAAGGGCTGTTCATCCCAACCCTGTAAATTTAAGTGTAAGAAGTACCAATCTTCTCAGTCAAAGGTACAAGGTAAGTATTTTGAATATTTTTTAACGTATTGAATATATTTCTAAGAGCATGAACGTTTGCACTATCTCTGATGTGCACCACATGGAACTGCAAAACCACTTTTTGTCCTTCAGTATGTTCTGCAAGTAAAAACACGAACATCCTGCACATTTTGAGAACTGAACACACAGTGATTTTCATACACGTACTTACATATGTTTATTTGACAATTAGGAAGGCATTTTAAAAGGAAATTACTCAGAATAACCTTCCACTAGAAGCCTAAAAAGTTTTAAGATGCATCTTTATCATTTTCTGAAACAAGATTGTGTGTTTGCAGCGTGAATTGAGTTTGGTGTGTTGACTTGCTTTCTGCATTTCAGTGGCCACCCCCCATTTAATTAGTAGTATTAATGCAAATGATGTTTATGCCACAACCATCTGGAAGCAGACACAATTCCTTGTATTCATTCATAGCAGATACAAACAACTATTATTTTGCAGGACAATAATGGCCAATTAAAAAAAAACAACCCAATCAAATGTATATAAAGGAAATGAGAAAACATATCACACTTAGAATAAAAATTCACAGAAAATAGTCAGAATATAGAATTTAGTTCAGTGATATGATGAGAAATTTAGCAAGTTCTAGCATGTGGGGAAATAAAAATCTAAGTAAAAGTTTCTTCAACCTCTTTTCAACAGGACATTACTTACACCAACCAAAAGAAACATCTTGTTCCACCTCAGACAAGCCGCTTTGCAGAAAGAAAAAAGAAGGAAAGATTAACTCAGGAATATCTGCCCATACTGAAAATCTAAACCATGTTAGACAAAAAGATAAAATGGATAAAAAAGTAGGTATTGTGCCTTATCTTGCATATCACTTTTTATTAAAAGGATATTGGTAATTAAAACCCGAATCACATTCGGGTGCTTTAAAGTTCAAGCTGAGAATACTTTGTATCACTGATTTTTTTTAAAAAAGTCTTAAAGGTATTTTGGGGTTTAAAATATAATAAAAAATAATGTTAGAATTAGCTTTTATAAAAGAACCATTAAACTTGCATCAATTGAGTAAGATATTTCTTGTGCTCGCTGTCAGAGTTGATTAGCACTGATGTCGGAGTTGCCAGCAGAAGTAGCACGGGGTATCCTGAGGCAGAGACAGTGAGCTTGGAACTGGAGAAGTGAGGAGGACTGTAATGGAAGAATGTGTGCCCAACTGAATGTCTTTAAGGCCTGTGTGGAAGCCAATGCTGCTGTGGTTTCAATGCTCCCAACAGCTGCATTAGCCAGAGAGGGCCTGAGACACACCTGCTGTGCTGCAAGGACACTGCAGTGTGCAGTGTCAGCACAGATCCTGGAGCATCCTGTTGTTGCCCTACTTACACTCCTCCCTGGGTGTCTACTGGCCCCACTTGAAGTCAAAAGCTCATGAGCCACACTGCTGTTACACTCCATGAGCACTGGTTCCTCATGTAGCACAAGCAGTATCATATTTAGGAAACGAATCCTTAAAACTTTTTTTACTAAGTAATTTTATTTCCTACACGCATCTCGCCACCTCAGACACTGTAATATTTCTGACAGATTCATCATAAACTTTTCCCTCTACGTTGCACAAACATCGCTGCAATATGTATATTAAAATACCTTAATGAACAGAATGTCATCCTGGAGAGCACTTAAGAATGTGGGGTGAAAGCCCTGACCCCCATCATCCCTAAATTATTAGCATGATCTGGCACCTACCCATGAAAAAAAAATAATGAAAAACTATATCCTTTACTACACCTCTCACAGACACTGGGAGAGAAGAGGTTCTATTGATACAGTCAGCTTAATTATGGCACTTTCATGAAGGGGGGAATTGCTTTGGACTGAAAATTTAAAATGTATTTTGTCTCTTCCTCCTTTCCCCCCCACCAGTTTCTACAGGACATTTCTGGGCAAATCAGGGAACGCACAAGAACAAACTTCTCTTTTCAGAACATTCCAGCTCCTCTGGAAATATCTGTGACTGCTCATTCCTTTTCGTCCACAGTTACTACAGCCATGCAGCAGGTCAGCAGTGACGTGGAAATCTGCTGTGTAGTGACACAACCACTTGTGGTTCAGCGACCAGTCCCAGGGGAGTCACAGCCAGATGTTCAGGGTGACTCAATGGCACCTTCTTTTTGGTCTTGCACTTCTGATTTTACAAATACAGGCACAGGTGACAGCACAAACTCAGAGACTCCTGGTCCTCTTTCCTTACACCTAGAAGCCAGCCAAGAAAACATACTACATGGAGAGTCAGAGAGTCAAAGATTTGGTACGTTAGACCCGCTGACCCAGGCCTCGGGAAGGAAGAAACCTCCAGCTGAAGAGAACACATGTCCATCTCCAAAAGAAAACTCAACTCCCAGCTCCAAGCCTGGATGTTCAAGTTTCTTCAGATCAAAAGCAGAGTCCCTTCCTGAGGCGGCCTCGAGGGCTGAATTACCTGGTACAGAACACCCAGAGAAGGCAAACTTTTCTCAAAGAATCCTTAACCTTCCCGGGAGCGCAGCCAAGAACGGAACCCGGCTGCAGCCAGGCAGTGGTGGAAGGCCACATGACACTGCTGCTACTGCCTTTAAAAAGCCCCCGGTTACTCTCAGGTCCCCTGAGTTCAAGACATGCGCAGCAACACCTTCTAGGACATACAAAAAGAGAGGTTTAGAGATGATGAGGAAGCAAACCAGAATTGAGTATGATGACACTAGCAGTGATGATGAGGACAGGCTTGTTATAGAGATATAGCAGATAGGCTGCTGACAAGATGATGTTAGCAGGATGTAGGATGGCCCGTTACAAAAGCAAATACCACGGGTGTTTAATCTGTATTTCTGAAGCACCTTAAAATCAGAAAAGCCATTCCTCTGCATAGGCAGCATTCTCTTCTGAAGAGTCTTTTCTTTCAAGGACTCAAACCTTTTAAAAAGGTTTATTTGAAGCAAAGAGGGAGCTGGCACCACACATTTAAATGCAAGTGGTAAACCTGTGTTTATGAAAGGTTTCCAGCATTGTTACATTCTTAGCAGTCTTACACAATCCCCACAAGTGCTCACTGCCAGAGGTTGTGTTTCTGAGAGCCTGCAGTGATTTACTTAGTACTAACAGTACAATAGCAGCAGCTTTCTCAATACACAAGCTAAAATCTCCTGGAAGGGATAGGTGTATCCTCTTCTATTCTCTTTTCTTGTAGTTGCTGGCATCTGTACTGGGACTGACACACTGGTATTAGGGGAAACATTTGTTCCCTACAGATCTGTGATACTGGAAGAGTCTGGAAAAACAACGATCCTTCTCCACGTTGCACAAATGTCAATGCTTCTTCGTGACAAATAACACAAGCATGCTTGGCTTTGTGTTTTGTGCCTTTTATGCCAAGATCTACTCAAGTACTCTTGATTTCTAGTTGGAGAACATGGCTGTTAGCTATTGATAGTTCCTTGTGGTAACATTTCTGACAAGGATATTCTCATTATATTCATCACGTTGTGCTCCGACTGATATAACATGGAATGTTTCATTTCTATTGTACTCTTAACTGCGATAATGTTACTTTATTGAGAGTGAAGAAGTTATATGGCATAGCCCATTTTCTTTTTTTAACAAAAAGTTTTGTGCTACCAACCCTAAAATTTACTGGTTTCTATGTGAATAAATAATTAGATATTTTAATTTGACCAAGTGTATTCACTTGCTTGATGAGACTGATAAACATGAAAACCTTTCCACTAGTACATTATAGTCAAATTCTATGCTTAAACTTCTACTATTCTTACTCAGTGAATCATACAAAGGGTTTAATGGATTAACCTAGGTGGGATGTTTGGAATTGCTTTTGCTTTAGTCACACACAGGTAAGCTGATATAGGTCATACTCACAAAGAAATCTAGTATGCTACAAGAGAAAAATAAATGCCTTTGTGCACAAAGAACAGCTCATGGAGATGAAACAAGTGCTGAGCCCCACGCAGTTCCTGGCTTTTCACATCTTACAAACATGACAAGACTTGAGGTCATCCATACAGAGCTTCACTGTTAGCCTCAAATTCTGTTCATTAATTTATTATTGATACAAAAAAAATAATGATCAAAATACTACACCAATTCCTAATTCTATATATATATATATAAAGTTAGGAAAAACCCTACTCATTCAGAATAGATGATGAACCATGAAAGATATTTTTCCCTTCCTAAAAATACTGCAGTATTACATCCATCACACCAAAGTACGGCTGGTGTCAAAGCTGCAAGGCAAATTCCTAGGAATGTAAGTTTAAGGAATGTTGCATTTTTATTCCTCTGCTTTACTTCTCATTTGCCACGTGCTGGGGATTTATAACAATAGTGCTACTACTACGTACAGTGACCCAGGCTGTTCTTGTGCTTCACTTCCTGGCAGACTTCTGTAAACCTCTGTTTATCTCACGTACCACAGCGTGGAGGCAGGGGTGAAGTAAAGAGCGCCCCTGACCTGAGAAGGTTGGTGTTCAGAGCTCAGCCAGCATGGGCATGGAGCTGGAGCATGAATGGCACCAGGAGGGGTGGCTTGCAGGGCTCTGGGCACTGCGCAGCACATACTTGTTGGCTGAGGTACAGCTGAAAGAATGATACAGCCGTAGACTACTTTTATATTAGATTTTTATCTTTATAATGTTAAATTATTTTACCTTAATAAGAATGAAACATGAAGATCTTAGTACCTGCACTAGTACTACAGTTCAAGCATATTAACGTTTAATGATTTTTAGTAGCAATTATGCTAAATTTCTTAGTCTACTTCAAACCTCTGCAGGTGTCTTGGTTTAAGTCAGGGAACTCCTGGGGTTTGCGTATCCAGATCACACTGGCCACATGACAGACAGCATATTTTGGCTTTCCAACAGATGCTGTACTCACAGAGGACCATACGAGGCTACACAGGGAAATCATTCACTACCTTTTACACAGCCAAAGTGTCAGCCACATGAGGGCACCAGGCACAGAGTAAAAACTGTTTATCCTTCAAAGTCAGCAGCCGTCCTGATGCATCGCTGCTTTGCTACAAGCAGACCTGAAATTCTTTGCACACGAATGCATCTCATCAACTTTTCCCACCTTCTGTTGAAGGAAGCAAATTAATAAGCAATGCTGATCTCTGATAAGATCTACATTCAACACCTACATCTACTCAGACTATAAGCAAGTGGGTGTTTTCAGATTTGCCCTCTTCAGATGTGAACAATTTCTTACTATTTCAAACTTTCTTATTGTATCTTATGAATTACTGACACTTCACTGATCTGCCTGGCAAACCCCAACTCCTCCACAAGGGCTGCGAGGAGTGAGAACCAACCGGGACAAGCCTGGAGATCACCTACAAATACAAAAGTATACCCTGAATACATAACTTACAAGAAGAGATAACGAGAGCTGGCTAGCTATTGGAAGAGAAAATTAAAGGAA
>NW_009919922.1:11130-20290 GCF_000696875.1 Nestor notabilis | reverse complement strand
GGTCAGCAGGAGAACACGTGGGAAGGCTATCACAATCATCTGTCTTCCACGTCTATTCTGGGAGAATATGAAATGATGGGCTTAATTTGCAGCATATAAACTAGACATTAAGAAATGCTTCCTATTTAAGGAAACAACTAAGCATGTTACAAATAACCCAGGGAGATTATAGACCCTCCATCACTTGGGAACTTCAGTCACAGTTAAGGCAAGTATTTCTTACTACAGATGTATGTGGTTGACACTGGCTAGGAGCCAGGTGCCCATCCAAGCTGCTCCATCACTGCCTGCCTCAGCAGGACATGGGAGAGAAAATGTGGTGGAAAGCTTGTGAAACGAGATAAGGGCAGGGAGATCACTCACCGATTGCCATCAGGGGCAGAATGGACATAACTTGGGGAAATCAGTTTCATTTACTACCAGTCAAATCAGCTTAGGATAATGAGACATAAAACTAAACCTAAACGCTTTCTCCCCACCTCTCTCTTGTTTCTGGGCTCAACTTCAATCCCAAATTCTCTAGCTGGTCCCCCACAGCAGCGCAGAAGGATGGGCAATGGGAGCTGTGGTCAGTTCATCACATGTTTTCTCTGCCACTCTTTCTTACTCCAGTTCATCACCCGTTGTCTCTGCTGTTCTTTCCTCCTCAGGGGAGGACTCCTTACACTTGTCCCCTGCTCCAGCATGGGTCCCCCATGGTGTCACAGCTCCTGCCAGCAAACCTGCTCTATGTGGGCTCCTTTCTCCATGGGGACACATGTTCTGCCAGGACCCTACTCCAGTGCAGGTTTCCCATGCCATCACAGCCTCCTTTGGGCATCCCCCTGCTCACCGTGGGGTCCTCCCCAGGCTGCACTGGTACCTGCTCCACCATGGACCTCCATGGGCTGCAGCGGCACAGCCTGCTTCACCATGGGCTGCACCACGGGCTGCAGGGGAATGGGCGCCCTGACACATGGAGTACCTCCTCCCCTCCTTCTGCACTGACCCTGGGGTCTGCAGGGCACTTCCTCTCACACATTCTAACTCCTCTCTCCCAGCTGCAGTTGTGCAGGATTTTTCCCCCGTTCTTAAATACGTTATCCCAGAGGCACTAAGACCATTGCTGATGGGCTCAGCCTTGGCCATCAGTGGGTCTGTCTTGGAGCTGACTGGTGTTGGCTCCATCAGGGGTGGGGGAATCTTCTAGCAGCTTCTCACAGAAGGCACCCCTGCAGTCCCTCTGCTGCCAGAACCTTGCCACATAAACCCCATACAGTATAACATCATTTTGGGCCAGAACAGACTTTCTTTCCAGCCCTGCTTTTTATTCATAAATTCTTGTTTGTAAATAGCTTCCCCAAAACACAATGCCCAAAACATTCAGTATTCCTGTGGCTGTACATGCGCCACAGAAAAAACTGACTGGGGAAATAGATTACTTACAAAGAAAGATTAAAGGAATCAGTCTTCTGCTCTCAACTATACCAATGTGGTCCAATTACATTCAGTGACAATGTACCAATATAAGCAGGAGAAAAGCTTGACTGAAATGAATGTCAAGAAGAATTCGCTTGGAAATGCTCAGGGAAATAATTCCCTTTAGGACAGAAAGGAATTGGTAAAATATTTTAGGAAAACAACAGTCCTAATAAAATTTAAATTGAAAAGAAAGAAAGTACAGCCAGAGGATGTCCCGCTGCAGTTACATCTACTAAATACCTCCTCTGGGATATTTAATATGAAGCTAGAACACAGTCACTCACTGTACAAAGTAATTACACACAGGAGGTTGCCAGAGAATGAGATCAAGCAGTTCTTCTCTTAGATGTCCCTGTCATTCATGGAAGCAGACACAATGTCTGCTTTAGTTGTTTCTGCGCCTACATCCATTATTTCTCTCCACCTTTGTAGAGAAAGAGTAGTGACTAATTGATTATGAAAATTTACAACCAAGCTGGATCAATTACTAAAATGTACTTTATGTACAATGTCTACAGATGCTCCATTCTGTACACTGTAAAAGAAGAGCTCCTCAGGAAAAAAAAGAACAAAAATCACCATTTTGGTTTAATTACAATGGCACTGCAAAAAAGAAGTAGGGCCAGAAGGAGAGCAATCTTACTGCATACCCTTGTCTCCTGGATATGATCAAGAGAGAGTTTCTAAGAAAATACATATATTCGCTTTTGTATTTTGCTTTTGGCAATACAGAAAACAATGCTTGCCAGTATTTTAATTTACTAACTACTAGACAAAGAGCTTCAGAGCATGTGCACTTATGCCCAAAATGCACCACAATTCTGCAAGTGGGAATCCAGACAGGAGGCAGAAGAATATCGGAATTGAAACCCAACGACATCTTCTCTTCCCCCGGGTGAACATCGTCTCAGCCTCACCTCACTGATCAGGGACTCCAGCCTCCAGGTCATCGTGGTGGCCCAGTACTAAACTTGCTCAAGTTTGCCATCTCTGGTGTTTTGTGGACTCTAAAAGTGGACATAGTAACCAGGACGGGGTCTAATGAATGCTGAGCAAAGGGGGCTAATCACTTCCCTCAATCTACTGGTTATGTTCCTTTTGACACAGCCTAGGATCCTGCTGGCTCATGTTTAGCCCACCAGAACTCCCGGTCCTGTTCAGAAGAACTACTATGCAGCCAGTCACCCATCGAATGAGGTCAGTCCATCCCTGGTGCAGGACTTGCATTTGTCCTTGATGACTTTCATGAGGTGGGGTTGGTCCATTCCTCCAGGCTATCTAGGCTGTTCTAAACAGCAACCTTCATGTGTATTGACTGCTCCCTCCGATTTCGTGTCATGCAAATGTAAACAAGCTGCATTCCATTTCCTTCTACAGGTTGTTAATGAACATATTACATAAGATATTACACAGATAGGTCCAAGAACAGACTCTCAGAATCTCCACTGGTAACTGGACTCCAGGTACAGTATCAACTATTAGCTGGTACCCTCTGAATGCAATAGTCCAGCCATTCTTTGCATTCACCTGGAATTTCCCGTCTACTCTAATGATGTCCCAAGTTAGTGTAGACATGGTCTCCCAAGGATTCTATGGAAGACCATGTCAAAAGTCTTGCAAAGTTAAGGCAGACAATATCTACTGCAATCCCCTCATCCATAGATGTAGTCATTTAATCAGAGACGGAAATGAATCCATACTATTTCCAGTCATGGCCCTCTTCGTGTGTCCAGGAATTTCTACAGGATATGGCTGAGGTTCACATGCTGAGCAAGAGACATGTTTTACTTATGAAAACAAACCTGAAAGATGAAGATCTGCTATTGTGTAAGTGGAACAAAGAAAAAAAGGTATCAAGTCATATACCTGATGCTACCTATATATGAGCATCTATATTGTATGAATAGAAACTCCAGAAGCACTGTGTTCACTGAACTTTTAATTAAACTCAGCTGAAGCAAAGTTAGATTGATACCAAACATTTTGAACAAATGCCTATCTTAGTCTACAGACATCCCATGCCAAGTCACTTGAGCCATTCAGATGACTGGTCTACCCACCTCTGCAACTACAGTGTTTCTATCTTCAGAAATCAATAGAAATCTTAAGCCAAAAGAGTAACAAAACCAAATCTGGTCTTTAGAATAGCAAAGAAGCCAACTAAAATTACATGGGATTTAATTTGCCTCCCAAGCTGTAGATGTGACAAATTTTGGAACAATGAGAGATGAAACATTCAAGAGTCAGTACTCAAAATAGCATTTCTGATGGAAAGATTCCAGATTGGACTGTAGCAACAGTAACTATGTTGCAGTAAGGCCAAGTCTAAAAAAGCCACTAAGATACATAAAGAGCGTGCGCCATTTCTTCATGCTTCCTCACATGCATATTTCCACCACCCTTGATCCCATGGTGCTTGACAACAAGAAAAAGAGTGCTTGAGTCAACAGAAAACTATTTAGTTGACTATCCCTAAGCTCTTTATATAGCTTGTATTGCTTTAAATATCTTTGCCCTCTGAAAAGTTAAATTCATTCTACATTCTTCTGGGAACAGTCAGGGCTACCATTCCAACAGGCAGTTAACTTGGATGTTGAATCCCCTCTTTTAAGCGTGTCAGATAGTTTTGTTGAAAAAAAGAATATGTTTAAATTACCCATGAATAGATCTTTCAATTATTTCCCATAATCTACATAAATGATAACACAGTAGCAAGCTGCAAGCCTTGTTTCAAATGTCTTCTGAAAAGAAAGCCAAAAAAGGCAGTTATGTGCAAGAGGTATTTAACTAGTGTCTGACTTTTGCTTAAAAAAGTCTTTTTAATATATGGACACCAGTGGCAGAACTTGTTTACAGCTTGCTCTTTGTATGTCTCACTCTGTGCCTTCTGCTACTGTACAATCTACAATCTGATATTTTAATGAAGTCGTTTCATTGGAGATAGCCAAAACACTTACTACTAAAAATGAACATAAAACTTAGCAAGTTGTTTTGAACTAGTCTGCTCACAGCAAGCACAGCGGATGCTGGCAGAGCTTTTCAATAATATATTCATTTCTCACTTCCCCTGGCACCATTTACGTGATGGTTTTCTGCATTTACACCCAGGCAGACACTCCTACATGCTCTTGGGTTCAGGAAGAACTAAGCTGGCTCTGTCCAAACTCTCTTAACTCAGGTTAATACTGGAAACATGGAAGATCAGAACAGACACGTCAAGTTGGCTTAAGTAAACCCATTCAGAGTCTAATTGTGCCTATGGGGAGCTGCACCTAAGCCAACAAGCTCTGTTAGAAAGCCTTGGAACTTCCACAGGTAATAAAACCCCCTAATTTCAAAGCATTTAACGAATAGCTGTGTCAATAGACTGCTTCCAATATGTCCCTGAAAATTACAACATTTCAGGCCTAAGAATGTTCCTAGTCCACTCACAAAATCTCTTTGGACTTCACAACGTCCATCTTCACTTGCCAAGTTAACATACTTGAAAGAACTGAGAGAACTTGAGAAAAAGCAGCAAGGGGACACAGCCAGGTAGCATTCTAATTCATTTGTTGGTTCTTTATTTCCAAATTTGAATGGGTGATGGGGGAAATGGCTAGGCTGTGGGGCATTGTGGAAAAATGCTATAGGAAGGATAGCAATAGCTGTCTGCCAGAAGACAATCGTGCTACCCAAGCAACCAAAGAGAGGAAGCGTCATTCTGGGGTACAGGAATTCAGGACAGGAAATGAAGCACAAGAATGCAACAGCAATGGGATGCTGAGGAGGAACTAGATGTAGCTTCAGAGCAAAGTTCAGATAGAAAAACTTCCATGGATATAGTTTAGGGAGTTAATGCTGAAGAGCTCCATTTTTAGGGTAGAGAGCCTCAAAGAGCGCTCTGGAGCTTCCCTTCACTATGAAAGACTGCAGAGGCTCAGGGATTAGCTGATGAGGAAGTGCTGAAACCAGCAGAGATAATAGCCTGAAAAATGAGCAGAGAAGCAAGATCAGCAGCAGATAAAGGAAAGTCGTGAAGATGAATTAGGAAGAACATTGCCCATATACTTGGAAAAGTGTAGGCTTGTGAAGTCTCCCCCTCAGTGCAGTACAAGCAGCGCCAGGAGGAGGCTCAGAGGACCACAGCAATCTCAGACCAACATGAGACCTTCCTCTGTTTCCTGGAGAACTGAGTGGCAGAATTAGCAGCCATTAGCAGCACCTAAGAGAAGCCTTACAGAACCGAAATGTATTCACAGGTATTTTCCCTTCCTCCACCAAGTGAGAAATCAGAATTATGCAATGTGGGGAGGATTCACATCATCTGGGAGACAAAGGCTTCATAAACCAGCACAACTTAAAACAGACCACAAGTCTACATTAAACCCACTCAACGCCAAAAAAAATTACAGAAAGCTGTAAATTGCTCCAAGGGTTCTAAAACATACAGGTCTTTATCTTTCTTTTTTTCTTTCTTTTTCCTTTCTTGTGGGAGAACACTTTCTTCAAGAAAGCATAAATGTAAAGTCATCCTAAAAGCGGTGAAATCCTAATAGTCCTTTATCAGACTAAAAGGATTTAAATTCTTCCACTAAATCAACCAAGACATAATATTAATTCAGAAAAAAATATAGTTTACTAAGTCTACAGGATTGTATGACCCTGGCAAACATAAATGTTGTAGTCAATGAAACTAAGACTTGTTCTTCCACTCAAAGCTGCAGATCTGATCACGCCTCAGGTTGAAGTGGAGTCTGAATGTAGAGTACAGGCTTACAACACTGAACATTTCTTGTGAATTGCTGTTTTCAAATTTTCTAACAATGTTTTGCTGACATAGTGAATCTAGCGTAATATTTTCCTCTAAGCACCCTCTGAAGGGTGTATGAGATGCAAACAAATGTATGTGAAAAGATTTGAGACAGAAAGTAGGTGTTTTTCTCTGTAACTAATAATTACTTTAATAGCTCTCATCTCTGGGATTGCAGAGTCCTGACTACCTGAAAAGACCTCTGTGTGTTGGTGAGGTGTAACTAGTGAGTATCTTCACTTTACCAATGTAACTTTGGCTTCACCTGTTTAGGTGGCGCATTTAGAGCAAATTTCATGTATTCTGCCTAATTTCTATTACACTCACATTATGCAAATATGAGATTATTTTCTACTCTTCTTTCCCCTAAATAGGGATGAAGTGTAACTCCAACAACAGCACCTTTCAAGAGAAAATGTAAACTCCGTTTGTGAATGTTACTGACCCATTTTGTTCAACAGTGGAACAGAAATACTGATTACTCATTGCAGCTAAGCCATTTTACAACTGGCCTAGTCAAAATTGGTAAGAAATCAATTCCTTGTGCCAGCTGCATAATCTCATCCACAATTATACTTCAGCTTTCAAGTAATCCCAAAAGCCCTGCAGCCCTCCCTAGGAGCAGACAGAAGGAAGCCTGTATTATTTTGTTTTGAGAATACCCTAAATTGTTCATTTAATTTAACATTATTATGGACTTCTAAACATCCTATTTTTTTCAGCTGCCATTGCAAAGCAGGTACTTTTACTCATAGAACAAAGTTATCTGCTACAATGCAGGATATCTGACTTGCACATCTAGTTGCCAAGTAATTGCAAAATTGTCTATAAATATTTCTTTACTATACAACCTTTTCTTTCAGATAATACAGAATGGTTATAGCCAGCAGTATTTGCAGGCTTTTTATCTGCTCAGTGAGCATTTCTAGTTCTACCTAGTTCTAACAATGGGCTTTCCTTCCCTGAGTAGTTCATGTCACATGTATCAGCTCATAAATCTCATCTTTATCTTAGTCATCCAGGCCTTAGCATCTTCTATGGCATTTTATTACATGGGAAGAATATGAAAAATACAAATTTCCAACTTAATCCTTAATTCCAGCTAACAATGTGCTAAGAAAGAACACTTTCAACTGGGGCTAAAGGTTTTAGGCTTCTTTAAAGAATAAATTAAAAAAACCCTGCATGACATGACTATGGTACTGTCAACAATCCCCACACAAACTACAAGTTTCCAGTTTTTTGTTGACAGAGAACAGCCGTCCACAGTGCTAAAAAAGCAGTTTCCCCATTAGGTACCCTCACAAAGTTTTCAAACTATTCAAACACAGAGGCATAAATCAATAAAACAACACTGGTGCAAGATGTTCCAGCTAAGTTATACTAAGACCTTAAAGAAAACCATCTGTGCATAAAATGTAAACACTGCCAGCACACAAAAATTAAGAAGAAAATAAAACAACTGCGCATTACAAATGCCCCAAATACAGAGCCTTTACTGAGACCACTGAATTTTAACTCCAAACATCCATCTCAGACAAAACATTCAGCTTTCAAAATATCACTGAAACAGAATACTAAAGCTTATCCAAGCTGCAGCTTATTTCAACTTTTCAGCTTCCTTAAGATACAGTTCTTTAATATGGGGAATAATCAGTGTACCTTTGGTGGTAGTTATGAATCAAAGCTGGAGCTTACTAGAGGGACTTACCACTACTTACTTTATATTTCGGTTGTACTTAAAGTCAAAATGCAACACCAAGGCAGTATTCGCATGAAAGATGAAGAGAATTTGCCTCAAATGGCGTATGACCTAAGTAGACAGGCCTGAAAAACACCGCTTGCCCAGCTTGTAAAGTACCACCAGAAAGAGATGGTGACTTCCTAAATGATAATGGAAGATGTCTATCAGAATTAAATCTAAATGGTTTGGTTCAGCTTCACGTATTGCTGTATCTTCAGTTTCTGAATGCTAAAGCAACCTGGACATGCTTTACAGACCCATGAGATTCTCAGTAATCCTGAGAAACAGAAAGAAAGGAGAAAAAGCAACTGACTAGTTTGACACCCCAAAGACAGAAGGAGCCTGCAGTACTGGGGGAAGATTAGAAAATAAACCTCAAAAGGCACCTTATCTGTAAAGCAATTCTTTTCAGAGGTGTCTAAAACAAACAAGCAAACAAACAAAAGATCTTTTAAAAACTAAAACCTAGATCTCAAGGAGATAAAACCCCAGAACTCTGGATTCTCCGTGCTGACTTAGTTCAGATCACTTGCGTAAGCAACACACTTGAGATTTGATTACATAGCTAGGGCTTTTTGTTTATTTATTTACTTTTAAACAGGATGCTTGCTTCGGTTTAATTTGCTCTGGGGAAAGGGAAGTAAAGAAGATTCTGAAAAACAACAAATTATGAAGATACAAGTTAAAAAAACAAATTTATAAAATAAAAATCTGTTATGCCAAAGCAAACCTCTAGAGGCTGGTATCTTTGGATTCCCAGCACATTCCTTTTCCTTCTGAGCTAAAGCAACAGCCAGTAGTGACCTACAACCTGTCACCCTTAACAGCCCAGCTTGCAGATCATGAGACTCAGTTTGTCACCGACTTCTGGGCTACTTCTCGAGATAGGGAATCCTGGCTTCGGTTCCCAATTCGAGACGGGAGTACATGATTATACCCATTATAAACCATACCCTGAGCAGCAAATGATGTCTTAACAGCACTTACAGCTGAAGCTTAAAATACTCACGCAGTATAAAACAGATGCGAGTTTTCAAACTAAACAACAGATTTTTACTAAGAGGAAAGAAGTTGAAGCACCAGAGGAAAGCAGTGTGTTCTCCTCTGCTTCTCAGCAATCAGACAGTGAATGATCGTTCTCTGACAACCAATGGAATAAGTTT
>NW_009919922.1:9487-11099 GCF_000696875.1 Nestor notabilis | reverse complement strand
TGCTGACCTGTTTTTATTCTTTTTCCCAACAAATTTTTCCTATTCTGCTTTTCATAGTTCTATGAAATTTTAGCTACATATGACTTTGTTGATAGGTCTCAGCTGTTTATTAAAAAATACGTGTTTTTTCCCCCACAGATACGATTTTTTGTATTCTGTGTTGAAGGTATTGCCCCAGATACTGTATTTACCTGGGCCTTTTGCCTGGAATCTGCATCCTTTCTTAACCTATCTATAGGAGCTCTAATGTATCTATAGTAGGATGCGAAACCACCAGTGTGTTAGTTTTTCTCTCCCTGTCTCCTAGATCATGTAATGTAGAATAGCCTGGGCCATGTCCTGGAAGGACTATGTTTTCTAGTGGATATATCAGTTTCTGGATTTAATTGGACTTGGCTTCATCACACTTTGTGCAATAAAGAGGGACAGCTAGAGATAGCTCATATTGAACATGTTCTGTATCAGAAAAGTTATACATTAAAAAGTTATATATTCTGTATAAAAAAAGTCAGTTATTTATTCTGTCTTACGCCAGGCAAAGGTGTTTCACAGTATTTTCCTTTTCTAGTCAATCTTTCCTAATCATCTGACCTATCACTGCCTTCAGTTTCCCAGCTGTGCAAACCTACTGTTATGATCAGGGACAATCAGCGGAGGAGATAGGAACTGCTTCTGATGCACATGCAGTGTATGTAGCAATAATGTCTGTTTGTCTGGTTTAGCCCTTTAAGGTGTTGCTACAAATCAAACATTAAAATAAAATAAAAAATAAAATAGCTTCATGTCATTTTCAGGGGGGCCTGTGTAGCTGAATGCTCTTACAGCGTGATCTTTAACTCTGAAAAGCATATATAGAAAAATCTATACTCATTATTTAGCTGTGAAGTCAATGGTGAGTGCCAGGAAGACCAGAGCCACAAAATAGAACAGCGAATAAAAGTGTTCACTGAAAACTGGCAACCAAATCTGAACCACAGACTTAGAAGAGACTTTTCTTTATGCATAAAGCATACCCCTTAATTAAAGCTTAACATGCTCTGCCAAAGCATTCATGTGAACACATGCAGAAAGTACAACGGAGATTTCCACTGCCTGATGTGGCATTGCCTTGAGCGGTGGAAAAGAAGTGGGTTTTTATAACAATTGAAGTGTGACCCAAAATTTTCATGAATGACCATCTCAATGGGTTGAGACACTCTGAAATTACAGGAACATTTGTCTGGGGGGGGAAAGAAAAATATCTATCCAAACTAACAGGAAAACAACTTGATTTTTGGAAAAATACGCAGGAAGTAACAAGGGCACAGTGCCGCCGTACCAGCACTCTGCAGAGCAGAAGAAACACATTCAATTAACTCAGCACCCAACACCCTTCCCCCAGACCCATGAAAAATGGCTTCTGATTGTTGTAATAAATAATCATGGGGGATTTGCTACATATGAGAAGCATACTGAGCTTGAACAGTGGTATGCTCTTTATCCCACTGTGAACTGCAATATCTGGACGTCTGGCACAGCTGCTGACCCTGGGTATACTCACAGTTTGGTAACAGGAACCACAGATATAATACCTCTGACAACTGTCAATTTGCTAGACTGTGTTTCTGCCTCA
>NW_009919922.1:0-9456 GCF_000696875.1 Nestor notabilis | reverse complement strand
TTGCCCTACTTATTTTATGGGCAGTAAAACTCAGTAGATTAATAATGCTATTAGTACTTTACTTTCTCTGCCAGACCTTCTTGGGTGGCCACTTTCCAGCAGTTATAACTATCTTTACTTGCTCACATGTCCTTACTCTCAATGACAAACCTTTTTAGCACTTTTATTATATTCTGCAAATTTTAAGGTCCCAGTGCATTTTGATAACTCCAAATATAAAATATTTGAAGCAAATGCATTAAAGCGATAGTTACAGTCTGTAACTCAAGCATTTTTTCACTGAATAACTGAAAGCAGATAGAGCTATCTGAATGAATCTCTATCTGATGAGATACCTATCAGATTCAGTGAAGAACTATTCAGTGAAAACCTGACGGTGATTACTGAATTTGTATTTTACGCTATTTAACTGAAGCCTATAACAATCCACATCATCCTTTTGGCAGCTACCTTATAGTAAGGCAGTGAATTTCTGCCCATCACTATAATGACAATAATGAACATATAAAATCCTTGCCCCTAGATTCTGACTCATTACAAAATGAATGAGAGTCCTGTGTCCTCTTCCACTGTGCATCGTTAGCACAGACAGTCACTACCAGTTTAACTTGAACTGGTATAGACAATCTTTGCTTGCAAAATTACAAATATTAAAAGCAGAAAGTCTGACTCCTAGTTCTCTTTTCCTAGCCTGAGAAAAGATAAAATATCCTGGAGGAAGAGAGAAAGGTGGAGAGCAAGAGAGAAATGGGGAGGAGAGGAGGGGAGAGAAAAAGGAAAGGGAAAGGGAAAGGGAGAGGGAAAGGGAGGAAAGGAAAGGAAAGGAAAGGAAAGGAAAGGAAAGGAAAGGAAAGGAAAGGAAAGGAAAGGAAAGGAAAGGAAAGGAAAGGAAAGGAAAGGAAAGTCAAAACAACAAAAAATTATTTCAGAGCCAGGGATAACAGATTTCATTATGGCCCTTCTAACGTGTGAAGGGCTTTCATTCCAAACTCAAAAGGCATGGAAAGAATTGCATTTCAGAGTCAGAGAAGTCCGATCACAAGCGTGTGTACAAATGTGTGCACACACATGTAACCCTTGCTAGCAGCTGTGATGCATTCTGGCTCATTAGCTCAGCAAGGTATATCAAGATTTCACAGAACAGCTTGAAGCATCATTGTTTCTTTGGAAGTGAAACTCAATAAAAATACTGACAAAGGAATGCAGCCAGACTGTTAACAGAGTTGTACAAATTCCAGTCCTTCTTCATTCCCTCCCTCATCAAGTCCTTCAGTCAATAAAACAGCTTTTTGAACTTGCCTTTTGTTCTAGTTTGCCTCAATAATCTTTTCAATGCTTACCACAATGTATGTGAAAAGTAACACTGTACTAAGAAATCATCTGAGATTATCTCTTTTTTCCATGCTTTTAACAACACAACTGGGGCCTGAAAATGTTTGCAGCTGAAGAATTTTTGTCAGGGAAACAGTGTAATAGCTAGGAAGCTCAAATGACATCAAGTAATCTAAATAGGCTGCTGCCTGGTCAGCTATTTGCTTTAAAGAAGCACTCGGAGGCAAAAAGCAGAAGCAAAATCCTGTTTTAGAGATATACTGTTAGAGGGATATACTTGACCCTTGGAAAGAGATTAGCATCTCATTTTCTTCCTCTACCCTGTTTAATTATTCCTTTTCTCTAGTTCCCCATTAAGTCTCCTATTTTATTTTTTAATCTTTTCTTTATTTCTCCTGCTTTTTCCTTTTGTCTTTATTTAAAAAGATACCTCCGTAAAAAGCAATTTAACTGACTTTCTCTTTTCCCCTTCCTTTGCCTATTGTTTTTCCCCATTATCTTTCCTATTTTTCTAAAAACACTGCTACCTTCCCTGTCCTATTTTGGTTATTGCCCCAGTATTCTTCCCTCAAAGCTAGGGGATAACATTCTTTTGGCACACACTCTTTTCTTATAATCTTATTTACAAGCACTTGCTTCACAGCCCTGATAAGGTAGGGTGAAACGCATTGTGGAAAATGTGAGAAAGGGAGAAGGTACATCAGTCGTATTCAAAACATTCAGGTGTTATGGTGCACTTCTTCTTCTCCCTCTCTTCCTATCATGATGTTTCAACCACAGAGAAGGTAATATATGTGCTTAAATGTATAAAATATATAGAACTCCTGCCATGCCTGAAGCACTGCAATTCCCAGACTTAACATTTAAACTGAATGTGAGGTCAAGACCCTCCATAATAAGTACAATCATATTAATGCGAATGGCTAAATAGATTAAGAATTCCCAGGTTACATTAGTCTTATGCTCATCTTGTAACTCAGTATGTTTGTTTTGCAGACTTATGCCTCTTCTGGAAAGAGCTGTTCCTTTTGAACCATCAAGAAGGATACTGCCTACTCTCGTTCTTCCAACAAATCAGACTAGACATGACATAGCCACAGACATGGGTTTCATAATGATGACCAAGGGGATATCTGTGTTATCTGTTATTTACCAACAGCATCTCAAGTTGAAAATGACCTGGTAATCTGGATCTGAATGGCAATTATCTCTGTGCCATAAGATGTGCTGGGCCCATAACTGATACCTTAGTGGACTTTTAGAATGCACAAAATTAGCAGTGCACCCTATGTGCAGTGCAGAGCACAGCACATACACTTGGGCAATGCCTGAGCTTCCTTAGCCTCACTTAGTTAAAGCTGCACCAGCTCTTGACCATCTGCACACGTGGTCCGCAGTTATTACCCCGGATTTCATGACACAGCCTCCTGATCCCCATACACACAGTCTTTCCAGGTATCAGAATGATTTAAATTACTCACCTTCTGCACCAAACTTAAATACTCCCAGAGAACTGAAGAGTCAGATCACTCACAACACCGATGCCTAACTTGGCCTTGTCTTTGTGCTCGTTTGCATGATTTCATCCCAACAAATGGTCTGAAGAAAATCTGGAGGACTACAATATCACACCACTGCAATATGTAATGTATTCACAAAGCAAGGTTCAGTAAGTAAAGGTTCAGGTTCAGTCAAAGCTTATCAACAAAGCAAGCTGCTCTCAGAGGGCTAGGTGTGAGCAGCACTTGCAGTTTGTCATGTCGCACTGTTTAAATAATACGGGTTCATTTTTCATTTTATTTTCCCTTTACTAGTTCACATGGGCAGACACTTGTTTATTTCTCCCTGAAAGTCTTTTCTTAGTGAGAGATAAGTTACTTGGGGAGAGGAAAGGTTATACATTCAAACATGGTGTCACGGTTGTTGCTAGACTGATGAGTCTCAGCTGTGGATCCTCCAGAAAAAGAAATGGTCAGACCTGTACTTGTCTTTAAACATGGATTTACCAAGAAGTTGCAATGAGAAGACACTAAATTCATTAGCAGCTAGTAACTGTAGCAGAACTTTTATTTATAGTATCCTACAAGGCAGCATCAGAAACATTAAGTTCTCACTAATGTTAAGCACAAATTTGAAGACATTTGCCATACAGTAAATGTAGCTATGTCCAGCCTGTTTGGTTTTCATTTAGCTGTTTGGTTTTCATTAACTAATCATAAATTATTAGCACACAGTGTACTGACTGCTGCATGTCAACTTGGGCACATCATACAAAATAAATTAGGCTTTTGTTATTCAATGTGCACATTCTTTGCTACTGTACATTTTATTAAGCTTTGTTCCAGAACACCCTTCTCGTGAAACACAAGGGGCTAGTAGAAGACACTTATCTACAGATGTATATAAAAAAAGATGTTTCTGCATACCTGCGGTCCAACAGAGGGGTTTTAAACTCCTGCAATCACCTGTATGTCACATCACAAAGCCACACAAAGAAAAAAGCCCCCAAACTGCTTAACTAGGCCAACAGGAATTGTCACCACACAAAGAGGCCAACCATTCTGCAAAATCCATGCTCCTAATGAAAATCCAGATGTTATAAAGCTCCCTTCACAGCCAGAAGGGCTACAAACCACATATGATCTGCAACACAGGTTTTAGGCTTCTATTTCACCCAAGCTGCTACATCTTTGGACAACATGAGCCATAAAAAGCAGCATGACTGCAGTGCCCCAGTACACTTCGCGTTGCTCCATCCAGCTCCACAGAGCACAGCAGTGGCAGTGGCAGACACTCATCCCTCCAGTAGTCCAGTGGATCCCCCCCTGCAGATTCTGCTCCAGACAGGACAGCCAATTCAAGGTTTCTGGCCCTTTGGCTTTCCAACAAATGCAAACAATGCGCTCTTCAAAGGTACCCAGGCAGGCTTCAGCTTGGCACACCCCAGGAAGGGCAGTTCTCAAGAAGTGCTGCTAGAGAAGCACATGAATTTCAGTTTTTGTATAATAGCCTGAGGGCCAGCCATAGTCTTCATAGACATAACCTGGTCTCTAGCCACCCACCTCAGCTTATCTTTACACCTCCCTTTCCTCCCAGGACTACAGACTTCCCCAGTCACTCACGCTACGAATAACTGACCACAAGCTCCCTACCAGGCTGCTGAAGAAGGAAAACCAACCCAGAACCCAAACCCTTATATGCGCACACCACTCTCTCCCTCTTCTCATCACCCTCCACACTGGCTTCTGCCCAAACTGCTTTGCTCTGGTGCTCATGTGTCCTTCCTCCTGCCAGTGCACCTCCAGAAACAAGCTGTCCCTCCCAAGTGGTCTGCCTCTCTGCCTTACTCTTTAAATGTGCTGTTCTTCTGGCAAGACAGCCACCCCAGATTTTCACCTCCAGCTTCTGATTTGCTGGCAGCTCTCTGTTCATTCTCTACAAACACAAGAAGCATTTGGACTGATCATATTTTTATATGCAATTCTCTTTGTTCAGTAACATGCCCAAACCTGAATAAATGTCAAGGAAAAGAACTGTTTCATGTAATAATTATAGTAAATTCTCTTCCTGTAAAACCCTGTCACAAAGACAGAGATTGTCTGGCTCAGGAAGTGAGGTCAGGTTCAGATCCTGGGGAGAGTGGTGTGTAGTGATAGTAACACTTAGGATTTTTGCAGCATTCCTTATCCAGAGATCTGAGCCCTGTCTCCAGTATATTACAACAGCAGGATATGTTATCTTATGCAAACTCCTTCCTAAATTTCACAATAGCTGGACCAATCAGGAATCATTAAATTTGTATGCTATTGCTCTACTGCTATGAAGGCTGAAAAACAGCCATTCAGTTCCTTCTTTACTTTGCTTTTATCTGAATAAACTATAATGTGGTCAGGGCAGAGACATTGAACCTCTTCACTTCGCCAAGTACCTACATTACTTTTAATGGTATACAAGTATTAAAAATCATAAAAAGAATGAGAAAACAGAAATAGGTAACAGAAATCTCCTCCTTTAAGCAAATTACCCAACTGCAACCCCTACAAAATGTTCAGTTGCCCTTTTACTACATCTGGTTCAAAGGCCACTAAAAATGGGATTCTTTGCCCTGACATCAAAGGGCTTCAAATAGGGCTGTCTGTGACAAGATTAACTTCAGCTTTCTGGCGATAGAACCCAAGCAAAAAGTAACAAATAATAATCAGAAGATAAGGCTTTCTTGAGAATCTACTGCTTTCAGCACATTTTTTCAAACATCAACTACCATCTAGTAAGCTGCTGCTGCTTGCTTTGTGAGAATGATGCAGTGTGCTATTAGTGTTTGCAGCTTTATATGATCTGTTCTTTCAGTAACACTAAAGAACATAGTGATTAAGAAGAAAGCAAGAGCGGGAAAAGAGATAGGAATGATTTAGAAATGTGATAAATAGATTGCTTGCTCTTACTTACTGTATGTGTATTGATCAGGCTTTCCTCTTGGCCTGCTGTGAAGGTATCAGTGCCAAAACATACACTGCTGCTGAAATCCTACCATACCTTTTAAATACAGGCTTTATTACTAGTGTAAATATAGCCTAGAAGGTTTAGCTTTTAAAGTGGTTTCTCTCAGTAACCAATCTTATTTAAACACATCTGGAACTTCTTTGTAACTCATAACTGTTTTGTGTAGTCACCTGTATGATGAAGGTTAAATGCTGTGGAATTACTGCTAAGGTCTCTGCTACACAATCACATGAGTGTATTTATAAAGTACGGATACAAGGGGCAGAGAAGCACTAAACAAAACCAAGATTATGTTCCTAATTGAAATGGCAGTCCAGGGGTTTCAAATATAAAATCTGGAATCTGAGCTTACTTTTCTTAACATCATCTGTTTCAGCTGCTCTGCATTCCAGGACTCCTTCAGCCTTGACCTCATCTCTAAGATATATTCTCCCTTCAGTCAATTTAGAAGGTCTCAACTCTACAGTATTTACACCCAGCAACAGGGTAGATCTGCTGATTGTCTGCCTTAAGCTGCTTGGGTGGCCCTAAGAACCAGGAAGCGTCCTGGCACAGGGGAATTCCCATTGTGTGGAGAGTGTAGCTGGCTCCTGCAGCACTCTGTGCTGCTCCTGTGCGAGGGCAGGAAGGAGTGTGCTGGAGGTGGGACGATTAGAAGGTTTAAAAAGAAGGATTAACTCCACACATCTTGTCCAGGACTCTCAAGATTTTTGCAAAGTACCCATCTACCCTAGAGATCTTGATATTGAAATAGAAAAAGCAACCTACAAAGTTGAAACAATTTTAAAAGAAAAGCTGTAAAATAATAGGAATTGGATCTCTTGGCTTCCAATCTACACCAGCTACCTCAATAGCTGCTACTTTTATTTCATTTTTCAACCAAATGAAAGTATAATCCTTAAATAGATTTACCCAACCATTTTGCATCACGTTAGTATCACTGACACTAAATCCACACATTATAGACCCTGGAGTTTTAAAATCTCTTTGTTGCTCTTTGCTTAACCAGCATTCTTCTGACTGCTCTATTTATTAAATAAATAGCTAACACATTAGGTAATATGTGACACAAACAACTTGATAATCAACGTAAATAAGAATCAGGCCCAGAAGTATTAATTCCTTTTAACAAGAGTCTCTTTCTTCCTGTAGAGCCTATGTCTTATCTTCTTTTGAAGCTTACATGAGGTCATTTGACCAAACCCTTGCCCTTCTTAATTTCTGAACCCTGATAGCTTATTTCAGAATATTTTATTACTCCTTTTGTTTGCACAGCACTCAGTATCAGTGCTGATATGATCTCCCTGGTTTTCCAGAGATTAAACAGCACACTAAAGAAAAGGTAGTGCAATGGAGAAATCTCCAAAATAGCATTAAAAAACCCAAAACCAACATTTTATAGGGAAATGTGGTTCAATCACAACACATGACCTTTTTTGCCATAACAAACTTATACACATGATAGTTATATACTTCTCATTTTAAACTTTTTGTTACTATGATAGTCTTACATCGCTGTCAATAAAAAAAATTTGCAATGAAGAAAACAAAATTCATAATCAGAATTCGGACTTATGGCATTGTTACTTATCCCACCAACAACATATAATCTTCACTGCTGTGAAGGATTCTGTTCAACAGTAACTGCACAATAAGTCTCTATTTGTTTCCCTTTTCAGGTAAGTTAAAATGCAGTCATAAGTCTTTATCAAAATCAATCCTGTATCCAATCGTATCAGAGTGCAGTATACAGAACGTCCTGATTTCAAACAATTTTTCTACTTTTATAAGATACGGAAATAACTTCAAAGCCGTTCTTTTTTTCAGACGTGTTTTGTCACGATGATCTTAAAGGTCTTTTCCAACCTAGTTGATTATATGATTCTATACTTTTTCAACACAGCAGCATCTATAGACCCATGAAGCCTGTGAATCTGCTGAGGCTTGGGTAATCCAACCCCCCAGCCCAGCAAAGCAAATGAAAGAAATACTGAGGTCGTTGCAGCTAATCACCCTCACAGATAATCAAGTGCTGACTTTCCTTGGTCAGGTGTGAACTTCAATATAATGTGAAGTTCAGGAATCCCCAGGGAATCTATTTCCCCCCCAGTGTATTAGTTATGAGAACGTTGGCGACTAAAATTCACAGAACTAAAACGCACAAGGTACTTTCACAGTCCTGTTTCAGTACTTGAATTTTGACAATACCTGAGTAAACTACTTGCAGCTACATCCTCATGAACAGCACCGGGTACAAACCTTAGAAATCTACTGAAATCCCGGCTCTTCTAACTGGGTTGTGGAGACGAGAGGGCATGATTAATGCTTCTGATGTTTCAAGTTTATATTGCAAAGACTTATCATTTGCACAAACTGTGCAAAACAAAAGCAATTTAAGTCTCCACAGAGAGCTGTGGTCTCCATAAAACTTGGGAAAAAGGAACTTTTCAGTTCTTACTCTGCCTTTACCATCCATCATGCGTTTCTTATTAGCTGGGAGTATGGTCACCTAAAGTTCTCCCACAAAACTCTCCATCTTTAGAAACACACAAAGGGCAAGGTTTGACAACCTGACAAAACATGACATCTTAATGAGTTTTTTTCTGTCAGTGTTGTTACTGAATAGTCTACACCAGAAGCTGGAATTGGGGGCAGGGCTGGAGAAGAATGTAGTGCAGTAGAGAATAGTGTTCCTTCTTCAGATAATATAATCCAAATGATCCAGCAACTGGTTTTCTACTCACAAAATAGATTTCAGTGAACATGTCAAGTTGGCATGATACATAAAAGCAATTTTGGCTGCAGCTTTCTGTTAGTACTGGAACATTCTTAAATGAAACATTGTGCTTTGATTTAAAAGATCCACAACTAAATTTGTCAGCCTTTCTCCATGTGCTACCTATGACACGTTTCCTAGAACAGAATACATTATACATACTACTGTAAAAAAAGGTATAGCCAATTCCTTTAACCCTTGAACACTTACCTATCATGATGATACCAAAAGGGGCCATGTGCAGGAGTGTTTTCCTAGCACAAGTGTCAGATATTTCACACAATATGAAATCCTTTTTTATCTTAAATTTTGAAGTCTAGGTAGGTTTGCCCGCAAAGAGGTGGTCAGAATTAAACCGGGGAAAATAAAGTATTAATAAATTGGTGACTTCACCTAGTAAATCACTGGCAAACTCCGGGGGAAAAAGCCTCAAACAATTCGCAAATCTATAGCCTACATTTGAGTCAAAACTTCCCGGTTTTATCGCACAAGCAATCCTCTGTCCTGCTGGAATTACACGGGGAACAACAGGACCAGCTTATTTAAACGTGACGAGCCAACATCAGCATTAGGAGTAACCGCTCCGAGGGGAGGGAGGGGATGTGCTGCTTCCCGGCCTTTTACCTGCCGGGTGCGGAGCGGGGGCCGTGCAGGGGGGGCTGCCCGCGGGAAGGGGCAGGCGGCTCTCGGCGGGTGGGAGGCGTCTGCAGCTGGAAAACAGCAGCTCCGGTTTCTGATCAGATTTGGGGGTGGGGTGGGAGGTGTGTGTGGGAAAAGCCAAGCGATGGATCTTCCCTGCTTTTGACAACACTCTCCCCTTCAGGACTAAGTCTGCACTGGAGGAAAAT